>NC_088241.1:24591248-24891248 GCF_036934945.1 Oncorhynchus masou masou | reverse complement strand
CATCTGAGAATTTGAGTTAGACCAAGAGTGTACAGTATGTGTGTTCCATTGATCACCTTGTGTGAAAAAGCAACCACGTAAACATTGTGTTTGTTATATTCTGTAACAGTCGTACATAAGGAAGATGCGTATGTGATGTCAAACGTCTCCATTACAGGGGCTACACTAAACTTTTACCTCTGGGGGTACTCTTGAGTTCAAATGGGTCCCCTAAATGGACAGAAATATTGTCTGGAAATGACCGAATATATAATGGAATATGTATATGAACCCTACAGCCAAAATTCAAGCCAAAACGTGAGCTAAACAATTAGCGACTGAATACCTACAGTGTATCTGTAAGATGACCGTTGTTCTCCCTCACCCTGTCTGCCATCCAGGCTCTGAGCTGATGCCCAAAGCTCTGTCCACCAGGATCATCGGAGGCATCTGGTGGTTCTTTACCCTCATCATCATCTCCTCCTACACGGCCAACCTGGCCGCCTTCCTCACCGTGGAGCGTATGGAGTCGCCCGTGGACTCTGCCGACGACATCGCCAAGCAGACCAAGATTGAGTATGGTGTGGTCAAAGACAGTGCCACCATGTCTTTTTTCAAGGTATGCAATCTGCCAAGAATGTTATCCGAAAAGAACAGAATGAAATCTCTTCATTTAATTTCTCCAGTCTTTTTTAAGTAGTTTGAATACGGCCCCATTCATTGATTGAAGCACGCTGCGTACACGCAGTTATATTGTCATAAAACTTGTTTATGAAGAACTGATGCTGCATCAGTACTTTTTTATATACAGTATGCTTCTCAAAATAAATAATCATATTATTTCACAAAATACATTTTTTAATATATTTTTTTATTTCCAGTTAGATCTTAATTCCCACTTCAAAAGCAAGTTCTCCACTTCTCCACGTTGTTTTATGGGATCCTCCCAAAACAATTGTTTTATTCCAAAGTTTCAGCTTTTGCCCTGCAGTGTTCTCAACTTTATTTTATTATTTTGAGTTTCAACTCCGATGCTGTTACTGTGGTGCTGAATAACACGTAAGGGTTTGCTGTTTTTCTGTGTAAGAAATGGAAAACATTGGACACAGTTCTATGGAACATGTTTCATGGACAAGGGAAAATGTGTTTATTGCACACAATAGCAAGGAAAACAGATTATTTTACCCACGGTGATTATCCAATTTTAACACTTTCAAATATTCTCTATTGAATAGTTCATAAATACTTTATGTAATATGTGTGCCTCTGCTAAAGAGTGTATCTTAGGAGTTTCCCCTGCCCTGACAATATAATTGAGGATACATTTTAGTTGACTTCTCTCTGGCCCATTTGCTATTTCCGTCATCCTTATTTCCTTTATATTGTTTTATTTATATTATATTTATTGGCACTTTGTTTTTTTGAAAAGTGTGTGACAAATATTATTATTATTCATAATTTCTCAGCTGCTCTATGACCCGGTCAGAATATCCACCAATAGAATTTTCACCCACATAAAGATTTCCTGTGACCACCAAAAAATCCACTAGGAGAGAAAGAGCACATTAGTACCCGTTCTATTCCATAAGGTTTGATTAACATGGAGTTCAATGAGGGATTAGGCATGGTCCATGGAGGAACTAGAATTTGTGATTATACCAAATTAGAGTCATCAGTTGCCTATCCATTGGAACTACTGGCTATGGTATAAACCAGGGGTGGCCAACCCTCCTCCTGGAGAGCTACTCAGTGTTCAGTGTTTTGCTCCAGCCCCTACTGAAACCTTATCCTACTAATCATCTACTCATCAGGGCCTTTAGTTCCTGATGGCTGCCTGTCTACCCTGAGCTATACCCATCTATTTGAACCTTCTCTAAATGAAAGATTGACAATTAGTCAAGAACTTGATGTAAGTTCTTGGCACAGTAAAAAGTATATTTTACTCCTTGAGCGTGTTTACTTTGATTAGTGACAGATATGATTGCATTGTTATTAGTCAGAGGAGACACAGGTGTCTATAATTACCTTATCACTTGCAGAGCTCAAGTGCCCTTCTCGTTATCACTGGGAGGGCTAACGAGCTCGACTGAAGCGGATGAGGGAGCTGATAAATACTGAAGAGGTCGGGGAGTAGCTGTAGATTTGTCAAATCACACTGCATGGAAGGGCACTGTAGGGCAAAGTAAATCTTTGCACTGTAATCTCTGGCGCACTATGCTATCTTGACAATCAGATGTACTACATGTGTGTCACCTGCACCTATAAATAAAGTTTTTCACATTTTAACCGCCAATGCAAGAATTAAGTAACTGAAGAGCTTTGACATCCTACATATTTTCAAATGGCTAGGGTGATGAGACAGTCATTATCTCAAATTAGGTATGCAATAACATTTGACCCCTTGTCAAATAGTATGAAATATCACATAGACAAACGCAAGGCTAATAGAGAGGGACTCAATTAATCCAGACTTTTTTCTTATTTCCTGTGGATGAAAATAGATGTACATTACCTCCCCATACTAAATGATTGTATCCAGTGGCACAAGTCACTTCTTATATAAAATAAATAAATAGATGTATGAAAGTATAGAAGTGTCAAAGTAGATACAGTACTTGAAAGCTGTGAATGTTAAAGTGGCATTGCACAGTTTATTCCTTTTCTTGGAGCTCAAGGCTCCAATATGTTCCTTTATTCCTGCATTTACATACCTCAAGATGGAGAAGTGTGGGAAAAGGGTAATAACAGCATGATAGGTGCTCAAGATTGCCAGATTATTTTCAACACCAATACTATGTGCTACAAAGATGGGGGCTATATGTGCAATGGGATCAACACACGGTAGAAAACATGTACATTTTTTAAAGTACTGTTTAGACTCAATGCCCCTTTGACCAGGTGTAATGCACAAGCTGAGATTCAACATTGATTGTACTTTCAATTCTTCCCCTTACAGAAATCAAAGGTGTCTACTTTTGAGAAGATGTGGGCTTTTATGAGTAGTAAACAGAGTACGTCGCTGGTCAAGTCCATTGAGGACGGCATCCAGAGAGTTCTGAAGTCTGACTATGCCTTGCTCATGGAGTCCACCACAATTGATTACATTACCCAGCGGAACTGCAACCTCACCCAGGTTGGAGGCGTCATTGACAGCAAAGGCTATGGAATAGGCACTCCGATGGGTAAGATGTAACAAAATCTGTCATTCTTAAGGATTGGCCCCTTTTTTTTGCAATTTTTGCCTAAAATGACATACCCAAATTTATCTGCCTATAGCTCAGGCCCTGAAGCAAGGATATGCATATTCTTGGTACCATTTGAAAGGAAACAATTCAACATTTATTTTTTTGTACCATAAATTCCATAATGTATTATTCCAGCCCAGGTGCAATGTAGTTTTTGTCCACTAGATGGCATCAGTGTATGTGCAAAGTTTTAAACTGATCCAATGAACCATTGTATATCTGTTCAAAATGTTGTATCAAGACTGCCCAAATGTGCCTAATTTGTTTATTCATGTTCGAAATTGTGCACTTTCCTCAAACAATAGCATGGTATTATTTTGTTGTAATAGCTACTGTAAATTAGACAGTGCAGTTAGATTAACAAGAATTTAAGCTTTCTGACAATATCAGATATGTCTATGTCCTGGGAAATGTTATTTTTACTTACAACCTCGTGCTAATCGCATTAGCCTACGTTTGCTCAACGTTCCATGTAAGGGACAAGAAGTTTTATTAGATAAAATAGGTCGTTGATGGTATGAATACTCTCCAGCTCTCCATAACTCCTGCAACAAGCACCATCCCCCATTGATACATTGGTAGGAGGTGGTCCTCTCGAGCTGGACAAACAAATAACACATTCATTCTATATCTGTGCTTTCGATGCAGAGCATTTTGATGAACTGCTATTGTATTTTACTCTTGTTATTTTTGTAATTTCTGGACTATGTGTGTATTGTTAAATTTTTGCTGCACTATTGAAGCTAGAAACATAAGCGTTTCACTGCACCTGCGATAACTTCTGAAAAACTGTGTACGCGACCAATAACTTTTGATTTGATTTACCAGTCAAAAGTTGACACACCTACTCATTTCCAGAGTTTTTTTCTTTATTTTGACTATTTTCTACATTGTAGAATAATAGTGAAGACATCAACACTATGAAATAACACATATGGAATCGTGTAGTATCCAAAAAATGAGGTTGTCACCTGGAATGCGTTTCAATTAACAGTTGTGCCTTAAGTTAATTTGTGGAATTTCTTTCCTTGTTCATGCTCAAAAATAAAGAAAAACCCTTGAATGCATATTAATATGCAATGACAACATACACATTTAAGCCATGTGTTGTGAAAACACCCCTGTGGCCTCATCAGCGAGGTCCAGCTAGTGGTTTGTCTTATCGTACAACCAGACTTAAGCAGACCTGTTGCTTGCCTTACAGGCTCTCCATACCGGGACAAAGTGACCATCGCCATCCTGAGCATTCTGGAGGATGGCCGTCTGCACATGCTCAAGGAGAAGTGGTGGAGCGGCAGCAGCTGTCTGGACGAAGAGCGCCGTGAGAAAGCCGGCCCCATGGGCATTCAGAATTTGGGAGGGATCTTTATAGTACTGGCGTCTGGCCTGGTTCTCTCCGTCTTTGTGGCTATAGCCGAATTCATATACAAGCTAAGGAAGACGGCGAAACGTGAGCAGGTGGATATTAAACCCATGAATGCGATTCAAGATTGTTGGTCAATAATTTATGTACTTGATGTGATTATTTTATGGATGACATTGTTTGCATGATGTACAGTATTTGTATTGGTTAATTTTAGATCCTTCACTTCCATTATTCAACTTGCCTAACTGTGCTTATGTCTGACAATATGAAAACAACTTTTAAATTCAAGCTGCACTCTGTCCATTTTAGTTCCCTTTATTAAAGGGATTTGCATTCCCTCAAATAATCCCTGTGCTATTTGGCCATAAAATAGAACATTTTATCAGGCATAATTGTAAATTGGAGCATGCCGAATTAATCTGTTATTAGTCATTGCAGATGTCAGAATACCATGAAAATCAAGTTGTAAATCGCAGATTGGAGTTATGCAACTAAGCGGGTTGTGTCAAGCATTCTCGTATAGTTAATGGGGTAAGAATACGGCTCTGTGTTCAATCTATCTGACAGAGCAGGAACAGTGCACATTGCGTGGGTTGCATGTGGTGGGGGTTGCAGTTTGACATGGCCGTCAGCGATGGGAGAGGAACAACATACATGACTGTTTTGTGGTTAATGTGTTTTGTACTTTTGATTGTTGACACTCTTTGCTCTCAGTACCATTTAAAGCTAAGGCATTTACCCCCATCCCCCCCCTTCTCTCCCCTCCTCCTCGCCCTTTTCGCCCAGAGGTCTTTCTGCAGTGCCATGGTGGACGAGATCAGACAGTCGTTCACCTGCGGGAGGCGTGTGAAACACAAACACCACCACCAGGTCCCGGTCATGGTCAAGACGGATGCAGTGATCAACATGCACACGTTCAACGACCGACGACTCCCGGGAAAGGACAACATGAGCTGCAACACTGGGATGACCCCCGTGTTCCCGTGACGGTTTGCGCCTCCCAGAGAAAGAGCCTCCTGGGCAATGTGGAGGGCGTGATTGGTCCCGAAACCTGGGACAATGGAATCGAGGGGATTACCAGATTCACCATCAACCACAGCGACATAGGGACACTAACGAAACATGGAACACTAACTCAACATGGTACTATCAAAATGGCAGCATCGGCGACACAGGTATGACAGCGTTCACCCATGTATTCCAAAAGAGACAGAAAACGAGAGAGAGTGAGTTGGAGGAGGAGAAGAACCGTTCCTGGAAAAGGAAACAACATCTCCAAATAATCTGTATTCAAGTCCGATGTTTACGTACGTAACACAAAAATACACTCACCAAGGAATCCTTGATTGACAAGAATGATTCAACCTTTTTATTGGACAAATGGCATAAAGACAGAGTTGGCTTCATTGAGCATGGCAATAAAAGAACTACAGACAGACATGGGAAATTAGGTTTTGATGGGAGATCAATTATGTCACACATAGCACATCATGATCATTCAAAGTCAAAGTTCTGACTGATTCTTTTTTATCTTGTCTGTAGGTCCTTTGGCAGCAGAAAATTATGTTACCTCAAACCTTGTACAGACATAATATTGAGTCTTTGATTTGCTCTCTTTGAGTCACCGTCTATTTTGTGGGAGGCGTTTTTAAACGCATGGCTTGGACCACCGGACTTCTATAATACCACTAGAAGAAACACGTCCTAAGTACATGCAGATGACAGTAATGGAATCCCAACAGTGAGCAAATCCCACAGTAAGAGAGAGCATTAGTCACTCAGTGAACTTGGTTTGCAGATCTTTAATTGACGAAAAATTACTGTTCAACGAGAGAGAGTTGACATCACTGAAGCTATCCTGAGGTTAATGGGGAGACCTTGATTTATTGGTAATAAATTACGTTTCCACATATTGTGCCATTTTGTTATTGTGACTAAACACAATGTAGGGCCATATTTGTTTGTGCTTCACCACATTATTTGCAGACGTATGTTTTGTAGACATGAAGATAATCTTGTCCGTGAAAAAAAAATAAGAACAATGAGCTAGCCAATTTCCAAAGATCTGCCCATAAAATTAAACTAAACATTGGATGTGACTGCTCATGCAAGTGCTTCATGAGATACTGTTCCCAAATGTCTGAATTAGACTATGTTAGAGAGTAATATCCATGGCCTTTTTCCTCTTTACAACACATTGTAATGTGTTCCTATCAGATATAATAACTTTTTGGGGGGGCATCTTATTAATCAAACAAACAAATATACAATACTCTTGGGATAATGAATGAGGAGTGATTTGCTTCAACGTATTCATGTACCAAAATGCAAGTACATAACACTTCAAGTTTACTCTAATTTGGCTACCAATGATAAATGGACATAAACCCCCTTATACTTGTTGCACCACTAGTCTATATTGTCCTCTAAAATAACTACCTGGTCTCATTACATTTTTTGGTATGTACATGTTGAACAACTGTACGATTTAGGGGTATAAATTGAATTTATTTCCTCATAAAAGCACAACATGTTTATGGTTATGTTAAACCCAATCATACCGTTCATGTTTGAAGGGTTATGGTTAGGGTTATAGTCAGCTAGTTAGTTAGCCAGCTAGCTAGGCTAGCTTGGCTAATTGGTTATCTCTAGTTGGTTATATCTGCCAATGTCCACTTAATAAATATTTCAGAGAAATCTGTCTGCATTGGCTTTGTGTTGTTAAAACAAACAAACAATGGCAATATAACATTTTCAGAGAGCAATCAGCCATCTGTTTCCATTTTGTGAAAGTGTCTACAATAATGCCCCTCAGAAATAGCCATATTATAATCGCACAGCGTCCATTGAATTGCTCTTGCTGCTTGCAATGAATTACCTTCTGACTGCTAAACAGATACTCTAATCTAGTAATATCAGTGACATGAAAGAAATGCAGAGAGCACAGTACAGATGTACAGGCTGCATAGTCACTCTTTTAAGCTGTTTGGTTTTAGTTCTGCAATTGCAGGTGATTGTAAATGACTAGGTTTTGTATTGTGTTGGGCGGAGGACATTGGACAAGGGACCTTATGAGTAAGAAACAAATGCTGTCATCATTTTCAATGGTACTACATACTATTCCTTCTGCGTGTGTTTACTTTGTGGCCACGGCAACAGTGAATGTCCCCGGGACACGCAAATGATTTTGCTTATTCATATTGCAGGGCCGATATTAAAGCTTTGTGGCAGCGTTACCGAACACTACGCTACCATTATGGAAATGAGATAGAGCTAGCTCTGAGTGGCTGATGAGACCCTTTTGGTTTTTGCATTTGATTTTCATTCTGTGCACTAGAGATAGATATCATTAAATGAATCATTATCATGAATCAATATCATGCTCAGATGATGAGATGAACAAACAGATGGCAGGGCTGAAGTTTGGGTTTTCTGGGTTTATGTTGTCTGGAATGCCTATAAACTGTATATCTGCAATGAGTATTGAGCTGTATGATGCTAGGAGTCTATATGTGAGCTGCCGGAATAGGGAGCTGAACAGACAGCATACCTCTGTGAGGTTTACAATATTGATAAAAAAGACAAACTATCTTGGGTTCTTTTTTTTCAACATTAACAATGTAAAGATTCAAGGGAACTTAAATCTGTGTGACTTATGATTGGTTTGGTAGAAACTCATTGTATAAATGTTAATCAACTCCCTTCTGCAAAGTAGAGTATATGTAGATAAGATGAACAGGATAAAATGTATTTTGCTAAATTTTTACAGGTAAATGCATACATTTTTGCTCTCAGCCAAACACAATTTCTTAATTTAAATTAGGTTTCATATGCCACTTTAACCTGTACCCCACTCCCACTTCCCCATCCTCCATATTAATTTATTCGATTGGAATGGATTATAATATATTATATTGGATTATGATCATCAAGAGTAGAATATTATATGTAAATCTTATTTTATCACACCTAATATATTGATATGAGGTGTATGTGACGTTGTAATATTGAATTCCCCAAAACTGTAGAGGAAACTTCTTTAGAATAGATTTTCTATGATCTAGCTGGCTCTTTTCTTCTCTTTTGAAACCCATGATGCAGTTGGGCAAAGACTGGTTGTTACACTACACGTTAGACTGGCTTCCAGTTGAATTCTCCTTTGACTGCAAACACAAGTTACTTTAGTGCTTTTTATGTTAATCCATATACTCGCTGAAATAATTGTGGTGAAAATGGACATCAGTGATCCATTAATAAAACTATTTACATTTACTACCAAGATTTGAGTTCAGTTAATTCAATCAATCCCAATTATGAAGCATACTGTCTTTTATAGCAAAATGTGAATCCAGTTCTTTTTCAACATTTTATGAAATCTAAGATAAAAATAAAGAAAAAAATAACATAACGTGCAGTATTTGCTATGAGTTACACTTTATTAAGCAATCAAACAGTCACAGCGCTAGGTATTTACTTATGTTTTGTTTTGAGTTGAGCTGAATTGTCTACTTCTATCGTTTGACAAGAAACCTCTCAAACAATAGGAATGATATGTTGGTGCCGACCGGGGTTTTCTTTGTGGACATGCAGAATTTCTATGAATATAGTTTTTTGTAACGTTTTGGAACATTTTCCGTTGACCTAATAACTGTATGTGTTAAGAGAATACCATTATTAGAATAACCAAGTAAAACATGGGGAAATATAAAATCATAGAGAGGATATTGCGTTATTTTCTTTTTAACACTGTGAATAATTCAATTGTACAGTTTGCTGTATGGGGTTATATGATTTTAATGTTTTAAATAAAACATGTAAAACTATATTACTCTTGTTTTGAGTCCTATTATTCAAAGACACTGTGTCAGTTGATAGACTAGATTCATACAACTAAACCTGAGAATACAAAACTCTCTCTGCAGAGCTGGCTCAAGGAGAACTTTGTTGCCATTTGCCGTATGGATCCATTCACTCGGGCTGGAATATCCCTTTGAAGTCATGCTTTACCTGAGCTTGCTGATACCGAATCATTGAAGTATAAATTCACAGTGACATGAAAGACCGGAGGGCGCCACAGAAACATGTGCATTTTGAAACCTGCTATTTACAATATTACCATTGTGACTTGCTGAGACATGCACATCAAGCAGGGAGAGTGGAGAGAGTAGTGCATGTTGGAGTGGTAAGTGACTGATCTGTCTGTGTGTTGGGAGCTTCTGCTACGCGAAAAAGATGGATAGAGGCCTTCTGAAGAGAGTTAATCTGCAGTGACCGCATCTGAGACTTCAGGGGTAATTACTGATACACACTGAGCGATCATTTGTCTATTTCATGACTATTACTCAATGGCAAACATCCATACATGAGAGCATAGAAGCCTTCTTAGAAATGATCTCTTCTGCTCTTGTCTGTTACATTTAATGAGGATCAGCAAGCAGAGATACCTTCTTATATAATTATATTTACCTAGGCCTTGATAGAGCTTGCCAACCATCAACCCTTATACTATCCCAGTAATAATCATCATCGTTTGGCTGCATAACATTTGTATAAGCGACATAAGTGACAGAATGAGTGACAGAATGCAATATTTCAAGAAAGGAAGAACATAATACATAGTCTGTCCATTGAATAATGGCCCAAGATACACTACATCACCAAAAGGACAACTGCTCGGCGAACATCTCATTCCAAAATCATGGGCATTAATATGGAGTTGGTCCCCCCTTTGCTGCTGTATTCCAGCAGATATTGGAACACTGCTGTGAGGACTTGCTTCCATTCAGCCGCAAGAGCCATTAGTGCGGTCAAGCACTGATGTTGGGCGATTAGGCCTGGCTCACTGTCGGCCATCCAATTAATCTCAAGGGTATCGATGGGGTTGAGGTCAGGGCTCTGTGCTGGCCAGTCAAGATCTTCCACACCGATCTCGACAAACCATTTCTGTATGGACCTCGCTTTTTGCACAAGGTCATTGTCATGCTGGAACAGGAAAGGTCCTTCCTCAAACTGTTGCTACAAAATTGGAAGCAGGGAAACGTCTAGAATGTCATTGGAAGCGTTAAGATTTCCTAGCCTGAACCATGAAAAACAGCCCCAGACCATTGTTCCTCCTCCACCTAACTTTACAGTTGGCACTATGCATTGGCACAAGTAGTTTTCTCCTGGCATCCGCCATACCCAGATTTGTCCATCTGACTGCCAGATGGTGAATTGTAACTCATCACTCCAGAGAATGCATTTCCACTGCCCCAGAGTCCAATGGCGGCGAGCTTTACACCACTCCAGCCAACGCTTGGTGATCTTAGGCTTGTATGCAGCTGCTCGGCCGTGGATTCTCATTTCATGACGCTCCCAACAAACAGTTATTGTGCTGAGTTTGCTTCCAGAGGCAGCTTAGAACTTAGTAGTGAGTGTTGCAACTGAGGACAGACGATTTATATATGCTTCAGCACTTGCTGGTCCCGTTCTGTGGCCTACCACTTTGCAGCTGAGCCATTGTTGCTCCTAAATGTTTCTACTTCACAATAACAGCACTTGCAGATGACTGGTGCAGCTCCAGCAGGGCAGAAATTTGATGAACTGACATGTTGTTGTTGCTGACATTACTAGTCCAAAGCTCTAACCACTTGGCTACCTGCCACCCCACAAGTATGGGCCATTCTACTGCCAATGTTTGTCTATGGAGATTGCATAGTGGTGTGCTCAATTTTATACACCTGTCAGCAACGAGTGTGGCTGAAATTGCCGAATCTCCCCAATTTCGTGGTATCCAATTGGTAGTTAGTCTTGTCTCATCGCTGCCTCTCCCGTACAGACTCGGGAGAGACAAAGGTCGAGAGCCATACGTTCTCCGAAACACAACCCAACCAAGCCGCACTGCTTCTTGACACAATGCCCACTTAACCCGGAAGCCAGCCACACCAATGTGTCGGAGGAAACACCGTACACCTGGCGACCGTGTCAGCATGCACTGCACCCGGCCCGCCACAGGAGTCACTAGTGCGCGATGGGACAAGGACGTCCCTGCTGGCCAACCCTCCCCTAACCTGGACGACGCTTGGGCAATGGTGCGCCGCCTCATGGGTCTCCGGAAGCAGCCGGCTGCAACAGAGCCTGGACTCGAATCCAGAATCTCTAGTGGCACAGCTAGCACTGCGATGTGCCACTTGGGAGGCCCCACAATTCCACTTATTTGAAGGGGTGTCCACATACTTTTATATATATAGTGTATCGCAAAACAATTAACAATAGTCCACAAACTGTAAATGTCTGACTGGGTTATGTCTGCATGTGTGTGTTTGCATCTGATCACAAAGCGAGCCAGCAGACAGACCGAACTGCGACAGAGAGAGATTAACCTTGCTGCCGTGGAGATGCCAGACGTCGGTGTTAAAGGAAGCAGGGGAACCCCGGGCCTCGGCGCTCAGAAGCAGCTGGTGCATAATGAGCGATGGGCAGGGGCCTGCTCCTAATGGGAAGATTTATTATCTCTCACTATCAATTAATCCCTGCGGACAGGCAGGGGCCAGGAAGAGAGCATCAGGAGTACATAAAAGAGAGAGGGACAGAGGGAGGCAGGGATGGATAGAGGGAGCGAGTGGGGGGAATAAAGAGAGATGTGAAAAGATGTGAGAGGTGGTGGAGGGAGGAGTGGACTGAGAGGTAGTGAAATCAGAAGTATGTAAAAGAGGGTGAGAGGAAGGGATGAAGGAAGGGCGGGAACTGGCCATATGTAAAGAGAGAGATATGAAAAGAGACATGAGACTCATGAGTATGTAAAAGAGAGAGGGATGGAGTGGAGGGGGGCTGGCCAGATAAAGAGATGTGAAAAGATGCACGATTTGGAGGGAGCAGTGAAAGATAGTGAAATTAGGAGTGTGTAAAAGAGAGAGGGATGGAGGGAGGGAGGCAGTGGGGGAACTGGACAGATGAAGAGAGAGATCAAAAGAAACAAGTGAGGTGGAGGATGGAGGAAAGACAGGTAGAGTGAAATGAAGAAAAAAGACAGTCGGAGGAGAGTATGAAAATGTTATGGGGATAAAGCCCACAATTGAGAACGATGCAAACGGGAGAGAGTAAATGATAGTGAAGGGTTAAATGTGTGTCACGTGAAAGTGTCATAGGAAATTATGAGTAATAAGATGGGAACAAAAGGAAGCCAATGCATGAAATAGAAGCGAGAGGGAGAAGAGGGGAGAGAGTTGAGGAAATGTGTCAGCTAAAGTGAGAGACGGAACAGAGGTGAGGAGATGAAAAGAAGCAAAGAGGATGGAGAGAGAATTGGAGAGAACAAGGCAGTGAAGGGAACAGGAGGAATAGATGAACAGAGACACGCATAAAAACAATGAAAAAATTATGTAGCTAAGTATAGAAGTTTTGTGGGAGTGATTCATTTACATTGGAACATTAATTCAGATAACAATCGCTCAAAAGGGCAGAACATTATACCATTTTTATGATTATTAATTTAGTTATTTAATTGATTTAATGAATTAAGTCCTCCCACTAAAAGGGATACATATTATGTCAAGCAAAGATATATTTTCCACTGATAGCTTTTATGGAAGGAGGCAATATGTTTTAGGTGATGCAAAGTCGATCTTTAACGCTACCCTAAAATGTGCTAGCTCTGCTGTCAGATATAATACTCTGAGTGAACAAAACATTAGCAACACCTGCTCTTTCCATGACAGACTGACCAGGTGAATCCAGGTGAACGCTATGATCCCTTATTAATGTCACCTGTTAAATCCACTTCAATCAGTGTAGATTAAGAGGAGAAGGTTAAAAAACGATTGTTAAGCCTTAAGACAATTGTTTGTGTGCCATTGAGGGTGAATGGGCAAGACAAAATATTTAAGTGCCTTTGAACGGGGTATGGTAGTATGTGCTAGGTGCAACGGTTTGAGTGTGTCAAGAACTGCAACGCTGCTGGGTTTTTCACACTCAACAGTTTCTCATGTGTATCAAGAATGGTCCACCACCCAAAGGACATCCAGCCTACTTGACACTGTGGGAAGTGTTGGAGTTAACATGGGCCATCATCCCTGTGGAATGCTTTCGACACGTGTAGAGTCCATGCCTGGCAAATTGAGGCTGTTCTGAGGGCAAAAGGGGGTGCAACTCAATATTAGTAGTGTTTCGTACACTCAGTGTATATTTACCCATCGTTGTTTTTACATCCTTCCTACTGTTCTTTAACTTATGTTACGATTGTAGATGTAAATTACAGTAAATATTAATCCCTTCCACAATGTCTTTTATACTAAAGTGTATCACTTCATCCATGTTTCTCCTTATGTTTCATTTTCGTAACATGTGAGGGCTATGTATATATTTTGTAAAGTTGAGAAATACAGACATATAATGAACACAATATCATACTCTGTGCAATATGAAGCTTAATGCACAGTTTGTCTGTACACAGTACAGTATAATCTTTACTATTAGATTGATGTGCTCTGTTGCTCATGCATGGTTGTGGTGGTGTTCTGGCTGTATTGGCAGATGTCCAGCAATTCTCCCGATGACATTGACTGGGCCGTTCCACGGGTGTTCCACATTCTGTCCGGCTCTCTGGGGTGAGCTGCCGGAGCCCCGCGGCCATGCACCATCGACCTGTTAGAGGGTGAGTGGAGCTGCCACAGCCCTGGCCGTGAACGTCTCCCTGGGCCTATAGGGTGAGACCCATCTAAAATGGAGCAGCATTTTTTTTGCTTTGATAGGGGCCAGTGTGCACCGAACCTTAGCATGGACTATGACTGCACAGAAAACCAAGCTCCCTACAGGAATATCAGGTTGTAACCTTGAAGGGCATGGCTAAAAAACAAGATTGCCCAGCGCTAGCATCTGAAGAATGTACTGTAAGTAGCTAGTGCCTTACTTGTTGAACACATAGTTGAAGGAGGAGTGAATTACAAATAAAAACTTGAAGTTAAACTTAAAAAGTCATGACAGATGAAAGGTTTTTGACTTAGTCCTGTACTGGCAAATGTCATTTGGAAGGATAGATATCATGAAAGGGCAAAACAATATGCATTTTTTTCATACAAGCAAAAAATCTAAACTTCGCCCACAGGTAAACAGCGAATATCAGAGGAACATCATCAGGAGATTGTAGTAAACTGGAATATCGGCATACAGTATTTCTTTGAAGTTTCTAGGCTGGTGCACATAACTAGCCTACTGTATAAGATTGGGCCCAGAACCAGTACATTTAATACTGGAGTGTAATAGAAGGTGGCTTAATACTTCTTGACGCACCCATTCCGTTATCGGGATCATTTTCATCAACATCCGCTGAATTGTAGCGCGCCAAATTCAAATTAAATTACCAAAAATATTTAATTAACATGAAATCACAAGTGCAATATATCAAAACACGGCGTGTCAAATTTCAATAAAGCTTTTCGGCGAAAGCATACCAAACATCTCTCTCAGTAGACAAAATATTACAAACAGCTAGCAGCCAAGTAGATTGGTCACGAAAGTCAGAAAAGCAATAAATTAAATTGCTTACCTTTGACGATCTTCAGATGTTTGCACTCACAAGACTCCCAGTTACACAATAACTGTTCCTTTCCTCCATTTGTTTGGCACGTTATGTTCAGAAATCCACAGGCTCGAGCGGTCACGACATCGCAGACAAAAATTCCAAATAGTATCCATAATGGTGGTAGAAACATGTCAAACGTTTTTTATAATCAATCCTCAGATTGTTTTTACAATATATAAGTGATATGTCAACCGGAATGTAGCTTCCTCCATAGGAGAGAGAGAGAAAATGGCTGTTGCGCATCTGCTGGCCCCCAGCCATCCACTGAAGTGATGGGTTTTTTCCTCGCTCATTTTTCAAAATAAAAGCCTGAAACGATGTCTAAAGACTGTTCACACCTTGAGGAAGCCATACGAAAGGGAATCTGGTTGATATCCCTTTAAATGGAGGCAAGGCATCCAATGGAACAGAGAGCTTTCAGGAAAAACAGCACTTCCTTGTTGGGATTTTCCTCAGGTTTTCGCCTGTAATATCAGTTCTGTTATACTCACAGACAATATTTTGACAGTTTTGGAAACTTTAGAGTGTTTTCAATCTTAATCTGACAATTATATACATATTCTAGTTTCTGGGCCTGAGAAATAGGCAGTTTAAAATGGGTACGTTTTTTTGGACACTAATATACTGCCCCCTACACTAAGATGCCCATTCCAATAACATTAGTAACGGTGAATAGTTGATGTGTGTAATTACAGTACACCATAGTCCTCCGATTGAGGAGTCCGATGGAGGGAATAATCATGCATATTCTTCTCCACTAATGAGCCTGGCATAATATGCATCACTCGTGTACTGGGAGAAACCATATGGTTTATTTTTGGAATGAGAATAAGCTATTGTCTATTATGTAGTCTTCATCTTCCAATGTACTGTAGATAGCCAACACAGGCTGGTATCAGAGCTTGGTCCTCAGATAATAATGTTGGCAGGTGGCTGTTTCACCTTCAGTGAGAACTGAGAAGCCTCTTGGACTCTTGGAGAAGCCAATTGCAGAGATGTCTGGAAGAAAATGAATACCTCAGAGACACACTCAAACAATTCAGAGACAGACTTTGAAAGTGCCATGATTTGCATTGAGAAATGTACAACATTTTCATACAGGTTGTTGTAGGCACATTCAATCTCATGAGGACCACCACAGGAATGAAAGACACAAAGTTACCTCTGCTGCAGAGGATAAGTTCATTAGAGTTACCAGCCTCAGAAATTGCAGCCCAATTATAATCCTTCACAGAGTTCAAGTAACAGACATATCTCAATATCAACTGTTCAGAGGAGACTGCAGGAATCAGGCCTTCATGGTCGAATTGCTGCAAAGAAACCACTACTAAAAGGACACCAATGAGAAGAAGACACTTGCTTTGGCTAAGAAACCAATCAGTGGACATGAGACTGGTGGAAATCTGTCCTTTGGTCTGATGAGTCCAAATTTGAGATTTTTGGTTCCGCCGTGTCTTTGTGAGATGCAGAGTAGGTGAACGGATCATCTCTGCATGTGTAGTACCCACCATTAAGCATAGAGGAGGTGTGATGGTGTGGGGGTGCTTTGCTGGTGACACTGTCGGTGCTTTATTTAGAACTCAAGGCACTCTTAACTAGCATGTCTACCACAGCATTACACCATCCCATCTGGTTTGCGCTTAGTGGGACTATAATTTGTTTTTCAACAGGACAACGACCCAACACACCTCCAGGCTGTGTAAGGGCTATTTTACCAAAAAGGAGAGTGATGGAGTGCTGCGTCAGATGACCTGGCCTCCACAATCAACCGACCTCACCCAAATGAGATGGTTTGGGATGAGTTGGACCACAGAGTGAACGAAAAGCAGTACTCAGCATATGTGGGAACTCCTTCAAGACTATTGGAAAAGCATTCCAGGTGAAGCTGGCTAAGAGAATGCAGAGAGTATGCAAAACCTGTCATCAAGACAAAGGGTGGCTACTTTGAAGAATCTAAAATCTAAAATATATTTTGATTTGTTTAACACTTTTTTGTTTACTACATGATTCCATATGTGTTATTTCATAGTTTTGATGTGTTCCTTATTATTCTACAATGTAGAAAATAGTAAAAATAAAGAAAATCTTTTGAATGACTAGGTGTGTCCAAACTTGACTGGTACTGTATATTTAAATACACATTCTGATGTTAGTAATTTATTCAGTGAATATGGCCAAAATATATCATTACCCCTCAAAAAGTCAACTTTGACCACGTAGTCCCAATATATCTGCCCCAGAATGTCCGATCCTCACAAGTTGAAGTGATTATTGATCAAAAATGTCTCTATGAGAAGTTAGTGGGAAGCTGTCGGAGAAAAGTATTTTTGTTTGTTAATGCCCAAGTTAGACAATAATTCTGGAACAGATGGATGCTTTTGTGTATATGCATGGCTTTAAGCATTATAATTATGCCAAAAGCAACTATACATATGATTATAGTCAGTTTTTATTGATTTGCTAAGTCAATTTGGTCAAAATCTGCGACGATCCTATTTGGCTGCTTGAAAAGGACATTACAGTTGCAATATCTCTGCCCATGAATTCACCTAGTACAGTGGCGTCTCCTGCATTTTTCTGAGAGGTTCTTCATCATCTGAGAATAGTCCTTGGTGAACAGACCACAACTGTAGCTGAACACGTGGTTTTTCATATTTTCTGTATATTTGCATGTCATAAAGCCTAATAACTATGTGAAAAGTAACTATTAATTGATCCATTCTGCTGTCTAAGTGTTTATGTTTGATGATCAACTCAGTCTTAATTATGAATGTCAGGATATTTGCAAAAAATTAGAGGACTGCATTCCCGCGGGATGCCCATGGGACCTGCGGTCCCAACAGAGATCATTGCAACAGAATCAGCAGAATAAATACAGCTCGGATCACATGCAAACACTTTCATAGCAGCCACATATTACAAACATCATGATCCCTTTGATTGTTGTATAATTCTCTCTCATATCTACAGTTAACAAACTATAGTTTTGGCAAGTCGGTTAGGACATCTACTTTGTATATGACACAAGTAATTTTTCCAACAATTGTTTACAGACCGAATATTTCACTTATAATTCACTGTATCACAATTCCAGTGGGTCAGAAGTTACCATACACTAAGTTGACTGTGCCTTTAAACAGCTTGGAAAATGATGTCATGGCTTTAGAAGCATCTGATAGGCTAATTGACATCATTTGAGTCAATTGGAGGTGTACCTGTGGATGTATTTCAAGGCCTACCATCAAGCTCAGTGCCTCTTTGCTTGACATCATGGGAAAATCTAAAAAGACCTCCGATTTTTTTTTGCAGACCTACACAAGTCTGGTTCATCCTTGGGAGAAATGTCCAAACGCCTGAAGGTATCACATTCATCTGTACAAACAATAGTACACAAGTATAAACATCATGGGACCATGCAGCCGTCATACCGCTCAGGAAGGAGATGCATTCTGTCTCCTAGAGATGAATGTACTTTGGTGCGAAAAGTGCAAATCAATCCCAGAACAACAGCAAAGCACCTTGTGAAGATGCTGGAGGGAAAAGGTACAAAGTATCTATCTATATCCACAGTAGAACGAGTCCGATATCAACATAACCTAAAAGTCTGCTCGGCAAAGAAGAAGCCACTGCTCCAAAACACCCATAAAAAGCCAGACTACAGTTTGCAACTTCACATGGTGACAAACATTGTACTTTTTGGAGAAATGTTCTCTGGTCTGATGAAACAGAAATAGAACTGTTTGGCCATAATTACCATCGTTTTGTTTGGAGGAAAAAGTGGGAAGCTTGCAATCCGAAGAACACCATCCCAACCGTGAAGCACGGGGGTGGTAGCATCATGTTGTGGGGGTGCTTTGCTGCAGGAGGGACTGGTGCACTTCACAAAATAGATGGCATCATGAGGGGGGAAATTTACGTGGAAATATTGAAACAACATCTCAAGACATCAGTCAGGAAGCTAAAGCTTGGTCGCAAATGGGTCTTCCAAATGGACAATGACCCCAAGCATACTTCCAAAATTGTGGCAAAATGGCTTAAGGACAACAAAGTCAAGGTATTGGAGTGAACATCACAAACTCTGACATCAATCTCATAGAAAATGTGTAGGCAGAACTGCAAAAGCGTGTGCGATTAAGGAGGCCTACAAACCTGACTCAGTTACACCAGCTCTGTCAGAAGGAATTGGGCAGAGTTCACCCAATGTATTGTGGGAAGCTTGTGGAAGGCTCCCCAAAATGTTTGACCAAGTTTAACAATTTCAATGTAATGCTACCAAATATTAATTGAGTGTATGTAAACTTCTGACCCACTGGGAATGTGATGAAATAATGAAAAGCTGAAAAAAAACATTCTCGCTTCTAATCTGACATTTCACATTTTTAAAATAAATTGCTGATCCTAACTGACCTAAGACAGGGACTTTTTACTTGGATTAAAAACTGAGTTCAGATGTATTTGGCTAAGGAGTATGTAAACTTCCGACTTCAACTGTATGCGCTCTCTGCTTCTCACCTTTTCCTTTTGCTTGTTGACTTCAGGGCACAACACATCAGCTGTCTGTGACCAGGCGAAAAATCATTTCCAAGCCAAGCCTTCATATCATAACGGCTAACTGCTACACACATCCTACATCGTTGTCAACATATTAGCTAACGTCATAGACAACATAGCTACTTTCGTAAACCCGCTACGATCATGCAGTCCAGTGTACAGGAATGAAGAAATGTTAGAGGAAATCCTGGTTCAGTCTTCTTTCCACCAGACACTGGGAGATGAATTCACCTTTCGGCAGGACAACAATCTAAAATACAAGGCCAAATCGACACTGGAGTTGCTTATCAAGAAGACAGTTAAAGTTCCTGAGTGGCTGAGTTACAGTTTTGACTTAATCTTAATCTATGGTAAGACCTGAAAATGGTTGTCTAGCAATCAAACAGGCGAAATGTCAGTACAAGGACAAGGTGGAGCCACAATTCAACAGCTCAGACACGAGATGTATGTGGCAGGGTCTACAGGAAATCACGGACTACAAAAACAGAAACAGCCACGTCACAGACACCAACGTCACGCTTTGAGGATAATACAGTGCAACGGATGCGGCTCGCTAACAAAGACTGCTCCCCCTCTCCTTCTCAGTGGCTGACGTGAGTAAAATATTTAAACGTGTTAACCCTCGCAAGGCTGCTGGCCCAGACGGCATCCCTAGCCTCGTCTTCAGAGCATGCACAGACCACCTGGCTGGTGTGTTTACGGACATATTCAATCGCTCCCTATCCCAGTCTGTTGTCTCCACATGCTTCAAGATGGCTACCATTGTTCCTGTACCCAAGAAGACAAAAATAACTGAACTAAATGACTACCGCCACATAACACTCACTTCTGTCATCATGAAGTGCTTTGAGAGGCTAGTCAAGGATCATATTACCACCACCTTACCAGCCACCCTAGACCCACTTCAGTTTGCATACCGCCCCAATAGGTCCACAGATGACACATTCACCATCACACTGCAGACTGCCCTATTCCATCTGGACAAAAAGAATACCTATGTAAGAATGCTGTTCATTGACTACAGCTCAGCATTCAACACCATAGTACCCTCCATCAAGCTATAGGCCCTGGGTCTCAACCCTGCCCTGTGCAACTCGGTCCTGGGCTTTGACAGGCCGCCCCCAGGTGGTGAAGGTAGGAAACAAAAAATCCACTTCGCTGACCCTCAACACCCAAAAGGGTGTGTGCTCAGCCCTCTCCTGTACAACAGTAGTGGGCTTGATCACCAAGAATGACGAGACAGCCTACAGGGAGGAGGTGAGGGCACTCGGAGTGTGGTGTCAAGAAAACAACCTCTCACTCAACGTCAACAAAACAAAGGAGATGATCGTGGACTTCAGGAAGCAGCAGAGGGAGCACCCCCTATCCACAAAAGAATGGTCAGCAGTGGAGAAGGTGGAAAGTTTTACGTTTCTGGCCGTACACATCACAGACAAAATGAAATGGTCCACCCACACAGTCAGTGTGGTGAAGAAGGCGCAACAGCGCCTCTTCAACATCAGGAGGCTGAAGATATTTAGCTTGTCACCCAAAACCCTGACAAACCTTTACAGATGTACAATCGAGAGTATCCTGTTGGGCTGTATCACAGCCTGGTATGGCAACTGCACTGCCCTCAACCGTAAGGCTCTCAGTAGGGTGGTGCGGTCTGCACAACGCATCACCATGGGGCAAACTACCTGCACTCCAGGACACCTACAGCACCCGATGTCACAGGAAGGACAAGAACCACCCGAGCATCTGCCTGTTCACACCGCTATCATCCAGAAGGCAAGATCAGTACAGGTTCATCAAAGCTGGAACCGAGAGATTGAAAAACAGCTTTTATCTCAAGGCCATCAGACGGCTAAACTGCAATCACTAACTCAGAGAGGCTGTTGCCTACATTGAGACCCAATCACTGGACTCTTTAATAATTGATCACTAGTCAATTTAAACAATACCACTTTAATAATGTTTACATACCTTACATTATTCGTGTCAAATATACTGTATTTTAGACCAACTATTGCACCTTGCATTTTCCACTCGGCCATCGCTCATCCATATACTTATATGAATATATTCTCATTCACTCCTTTAGGTTTGTGTGTATTAGGTAGTTGTTAGAATTCTTAGATTACTAGTAAAATGTATTACTAATGAGGTTTCCTGTTGCGGACAATTACTACTGTGGACTGTAATTTGGATGACTATTTCTAAGGCCTACTGTGGACTGCAATTTTGGATGGCTATTTCTGAGGCCTACAATTTTGGCTGGCTTTTTCTAAGGTCTATTGTGGACTGCAATTTTGGAAGGCTATTTCTAAGGCCTACTGTGGATTGCAATTTTGGAAGGCTATTTCCAAGGCCTACAGTGGACTGCAAGTTTGGAAGGCCTACTGTGTACTGCAAATTTTGAAGTCTAACCTTTAATGATTGAACTGGTAAAGATCAATCTTTTTTTTCATTATTTGCAGTATAATTTATTAGATTTTTCTTATATTTGGGATTATTTCTTGATTGTCTTCCTATTTAAATTAATTGATGATTTAAGCCTGAGGACAAATACATACAATATGTTGATTGCAACAGTGACAGATTTTATTTGTTTTGGGGTATTTCGGTGACATTCTATACGCAAGCTGCTGTATTTGTTAATACACATTCTATGCATGACATTTGTGCTGTCCCTTATTTTTCTATTGGTGGCATTAGCTTCAGTGCTAACTAAAGTTATAGCACTGCATTGTATAACTGTGAAAACGAATTGTGCTTCCACAACATGGCAAGTTTAGATGCAGTATGTGTTTTGCTCACCATCAAATAGAAACTTCTGATCTTTTTGTTCATTTCTACCTAAGGAGAAACTGTCAGTGTTTTTATCCCAAGGTTGTTTGCTGCCTACAGCTAGGCTGTTTGAACTCTGCCCTGGACCGTCCTCTCTCCTGTTCTATAGGCGGTAAAAAGTTCACGGAGGCGTTTAACAATTCTGCATCAAACCCCATGCCAGATTTTCTATATCCCCATTACTGCTTGAGGAGCATGCAGTGCATCCTCTATTGTACTTTCATATAACCATCCTAAAATGTGTGCTTGCATAAGAACGAGTAGTAGGCCTAAAATACTGCGAAAGAACAAAGACAATAGCTTTGTGTAATAGTTTGGCTTAAACCCCTGCTTTTATAGGTAGATAGAGCGGTGGGGCCTTCTCTTTATTGCTATGAAGGATGTGTTCAGATGTGAGTCACCGCTACCTGGAAAGCTTTTGCTTTTGCAGGTAACATATGCGGTCTGGCATCTCTTGGCAAACACTGGAGTGTACAGAGCCTACATACAACGCATGCAACAACAACATTGGGCTGGTTTCATTCAAACCTGCCATAGGTCAAGGTTTAAGTACAGTATTTACATGCAATCACATGTATTATTTTGAACATTTTAAGAATTTACTGTACCTGTGAGAGGATTCTAAATGGTACGTATCAACTGTATGAACAGTATGGAAATACAGAAAATAGCCATGTTCAAACTGTATATGACAGTGTAAATATCGCAATTGGGGTTGATTTGGCCCTTTCCCTGTGACTGACGGAAAGAATCATTGGCGATATAAGTAGGAGGTTGCTCGCTCTTTATTTATTTATCTAGTGCACTTTATATGGCCAGTCCGCAAGGAAGAGTGTGAAGGGAGGTTAGCTAGGGGGAAGTTTATGGGCTGTGAAGGCCAATTTGAGCAGCTCGCGGACGGACTCCCTGCATGCTGTGTCACCCCCCTCTTCCATGGTTCCTCCATCGCTCTCAGTCAGGACCTCGAAGGCAACAATATCCCTTATGACTCTGAGAAAACTTGGCACTGTGCTTTTGACTACTTGGGATGTGGACGGGAGGCTTGTAGCTTAAGCTGCTCATTAATATTGAATAAGGAAGTGACAGTTGGAGGAGGCTTGGCACAGAGTCCTTGTGCTGTGGTTCTTCTTCTTTTGACGGGGTCAATCAAAGCCAGCTAGATAGCCAATGAGCTGGGTTTTATGGGAGTATGCGGAAACCCCGTATCTGTTGCACAAATTTGCCGCTAACCTTGTGTGATAGCAAGCCTTTTCCTTTTGGACAAAAATTGCAAGAATATGGAGAGTTATGAAGTTATGAAAACTGGGTGTTTTGCAAATGTTGAGCTTACAATATGGCTACTAATACTGGAAAAGTTAAATCAAAGTACACAGATTTGCAGAAAAATGTGATGTTTTTTCTCCTTTGTATTTCCTTCTACCAGATGTATTGTGTTATATTCTCCTACTGTTTCCTTTCAAATGGTACCACGAATATGCATATCCTTACATCAGGCCCTGAGCTACAAGCAGTTCGATTTGGGTATGTCATTTTAGGTGAAAATTGGAAAAAAAGGGGGCTATCCCTAAGAAGTTTTAATAGATCATTTTTTCTTCATTTAAACAGATCTTTACCGAACATATGTCAGTGACTTTTATCACTCAAAACCACAGCTTCAGGTGAAAACATTAGCCTAATTGGAGTAATTTGGATCCTTCCAGTGAGTATGATTCGTTATTCATAATTCTTAGGCCTACTGACCTCACACTCTCAAACTAATTACTGTCCCTATTAGCTTGAAAAAAGATTTGTCTTCAAGACCTGGTGGTATATGGCTGAATAAAATGACTTTGGCAGGAGGGCATCTGCCATGATCAGCCAGTAAACAAACGTCCGTGAAAGAGGGGCTATACTACACCAATCTAAAATATACACTTGTAAACAAAGCCAAACACTTAATGTAGTGGTTAAACACATTTTTAAAACGTGTACGGCTCTGTATAATTGGTCAGCTATTTACGACATCCTACGACCTCCGATTGCTTACTCTGGATGTGCTAGACTGGTTTTAATAGCTGCTCGTTGCTACAAAATGTTAATGCTTGGCCAAAACATGATTTTATGAGTACAATGTGCATTAATACTTTTGTAGTCTTCTGTTCTCTCTGTGTCAGTGGGATGGCCTGAATTAGAAGTCATATTTAATTACGGTGCGTTATTGCATGCTGGTGTCTCCGATATAAAAGTTAAAGTGACAGTGCTCCTAGCTGTGCATAAATGAGACCATTTCTCATCTTCCTGTATGACGAGGAAGAACCGAAATAAAGCAAATACACTCTTTAATCAGTGCGCCAAACTCAAATAGTTAATAACCTGAGGCAAGACATTTACAAACAAAATGTGTTGAAATTCCAGATTAGCAGTGTTACTCTGATGCATACAAGGGACTTGCTAAAATGCCAATGCCATTTTGAACAAGGCTGGAGTAGACTAAACACCAAAGCTTGTCCTTGGGGGAGAGTCTTGAGCCACAACACCCTGTTATGGTTTCTCTCCTTTGACTTTTCAAATTGAAATGGCCGTTAGGAAAGTGTGTTTGGCACGGAGCAGAGTGGCAGAACGGTAGTGGCGGTTTGTGCCGTTGCATATGGGAAGTCTTTCAAAGTCGCCTGTTGTGCCGCAGGCAGCATTCTAATGAGGTCATCAATAACCTGCAACAGCTGCTTAAAAAGAGACACTCATCTGTTGCAGCTACAGTCTTCTCTAACTGAAAAATATCGACTAAATAATTTGATCCATTTAAGTGTGGCAGTATTTAAATCCTCATAGTAAATGTCTATTTGATTGTCTAATGACATTCACTGTGAATTTATTATGCTTTCTCTAAAAACACCTACCAAAGATATGGATGTTTTCCAATGTAAATGTCTTTATGTAAACGAGTAGACTGACCTTTTGCTTTTATTTGTTGGGAGATATTTTGAATTGATGACTTTTGATCTGTGAACTTATCGTTCATTATAGTCTTGTCTGCCCTATTTTCTATGATTTTTACCATGGTTGTAAGGTTGAATTCCGTCTCATCCCCCTCTCCTTCTCTGTTGCTGCCCCTAGAGAAACAGGAACAATGACAACAAGAAGTGTGGTTTCTCTCTCTCTCTCTCCCACTCCTTCTCGCCCTCTCTATCACTTTGCCTGTCTTGCTCTGCTTGTAACTCCCTGACCAAACAAACAGGCCTGTTGTAGATTTAGCCTGGCGTCCCTTCCTATTTGGAGACAGACAGCAACTCTGAGACACAGGTGCAGCTGCTTCCAAGTTAAAATCCATCTGCTCACCCTCTCCATGTTTGTGAGAATGCCCGGTCAAATTGATTCATCTGTAGTTAGTAACCTAATCTGTTAGGGAGTACTATGTTTTGAGGAGTATTCTACCATTAATAGCAATGTCTGATTTGTGAATAGATCCCTCAATTGAAGGATACAATTATACATTTCTGCTACAATTAAAGAAGTGAGTACCAGCCAACTTTCACTTTAACCAGGCAGGGAGAATTGGGAAGGTGGTGTTAGCAGGTGGTGGTAGCTGCGGCTGTATTGAGGCCGGGCCTCTGTGAGAAGGCCATCTGTGGAGACTGCTGAATGGAGTGATGCAGGCTGGCAAGTTGCCAAGAGCCTCACCTCAGATCAAGAACCCCTTCATTACTATAGAAATACACTGTGTTTCTAACAAACAACTGGGGAGACCTCCAGCTCTGCTCAGCATTCATTGTAACACAGACTAACACACAGTTTTGTAATTGCTATCTTTGTGGGGACCAAATAATTGATTCCCATCCTAAATTCAATTTTCCCTAACCCCTAACCCTAAATCTAACCCCAACCTGAACCTTAATCTAAACCTAACCATAAGCACCCAAAGCCCTAACCATAAAACTATACCTAACCCTAACCATTACTCCTAACCTTAACCCTAACCTTAATTCTAAGCCTAACCCTAATTGTAACCCTAACGCTTCGATTACACCGTCAGCGTCATTCCATTTTTGTACACCAGAATGACATTCATTTCCAATGAAATGTTACGTTTGCCTTGCAACATTGCGTTGCAGAGGGTAGACAGCTTTGATAGAAATGTTATCAGAAGGTGAATGTTGAACTTTTGTTGCACACATAGCCAGGTGATGCTGTGTGCTATTTTGCTCAATGATGCTGTCGGTGTGTTCGACGCGTAATCCTAAACATAACCCCTAAGTCTAAAATAGTATTTTTCCTCATGGGGACCAGCACAGTGTCCCCACCAAATGTTAATTGTTTTACTATCCTTGGAGTACTTCTGGTACCCACAAGGATAGTTAATAAAAACACTCACACACACACTATCCCCTTGAGTTTCATTATACCATCAATGCAGCTCATCTGGCCCGCTTTGATTGCAACTTTATTTACTTCCTGGAATGTACTTAGTACTAGCGTTCATCTTTAAATGGTGTATTACTCTTATTGATGGACTCATCTACTTAAACTGTCTCTGTGTTCCAACTAATAGTGTCCATTGATTGTTTCGTTTTCAGTCATTAGTGCCCCCTCTTCTAAAGTGTACTGTACAGAATATCAGTGTTTACATTCCTTTTATCCAAATCGATGTGTCAGATATATTGGCCATACTGTTTATGTGGTATGTTTCTTTCAAAACAAGATACAATTTATGTTGATGTCACAAAGAACTTTCTCTGGAACATAATGTGCTAAGAGACAATGTCCATTAAAGAGATTTCATCATAACCAGAGTGGATTCACGAGGTCATTTGTTTTATGAATGATGTTCATCAATAATGTTCCCCATGTGTCATGGATAAAGCAACATTTTGGGCGGTTGAACCTTTTTCTAACCCTAACCCTAACCCTAACCCTTATATTTGTGTCACGTTCTGACCATCGTTCGTGTGTGTTTTCCTTGTTTTAGTGTTGGTCAGGACGTGAGCTGGGTGGGCATTCTATGTTGTGTGTCTGGTTTGTCCATTTCTATGTTAGGCCTGATATGGTTCTCAATCAGAGGCAGGTGTTAGTCATTGTCTCTGATTGGGAACCATATTTAGGTAGCCTGGGTTTCACTGTGTGTTTGTGGGTGATTGTTCCTGTCTCTGTGTTTTGCACCAGATAGGGCTGTGTTTGGTTTTCCACGTTTGTTGTTTTGTAGTGTTCATGTTTATCTGTTTTAATTAAACATGAATCAATATAACCACGCCGCGTTTTGGTCCTCCTCTACTTCACCACAGGAAAAACCTTACAATTTGTTCAAGTATGAAACAGCAATACAAGACAGATTTCACGGTGAATATTACTAGCAGGCCACAGAACTTAAATGATGCAGCAAAAACGATGAGAGGAGGTTTAACAAGTCAGGTCGGGGGAAAAGTGAATGTTACATGCTGTCGGACCTCTCCCTGTCCTCCTGATCACTTCAGTAATGCTTAACATCATGATGTTGCTATTTATGGCACGTGTTAAATAAGGCAATATCTCTGGATCGATTTTGCTGCCGCTCTCTCTCTCCCCTGACTCCCTCCTACAAAACACGGTGGGTGGATTTGATGACTCAAGCTCCATTGATTTTTCTATAAGCAAAAATAGTCTGAGTAGGAGCATCAACAACATACTGTAGTGGTGACAACCTGTTTTTTGGCAGTAGAGTCAGAATAATGACATAGTTGTTTGTAAGGAGGGCCTCATTTCCTTGTTGCTGCAGATGTAGGATCTTAATTTGAGCCAGTTTGCTACAGCAGGAAAATAATCCTGCAGCAACAGGAAATGTTAATTATTATGTGGATTTTAAATAAGGTAAACATTCTGCAGACGTTGATACATTTTTTGGAATTGAAATTCAAGCCTGAATTTCTGTGGAAATTACAAACTTCCGAAGCCTTTTTTATCCTCCAATACAAGTATAAATGTCCTGCATTGCAGGAAAACCGGGTGATCAAATTAAGATCCTACATATGTACTGTATATCAATTTCAAGGTTTAACTCACAGCCACATTAAATGGCAACTTAATAAATCATTAGAGTATAAAAGGAACAAAAACACATGTCATTGCATTTAAAAGATGGCTCCTGACTGAGTTAATATAAAGCATTGCCCGTTTGCTTTGACCAAGAAAAATGTATAACGCCACAGAATCATATCACAGCTGCACAGGCTCAAGACAAGGTGTTTCAGAAAATATCAGTCCTCAAACTGGAAAGCCTACAGTACTTTAAATATGTGTTGTTGACAACATGCTTTCTTGAAGGATGGAGCAGATAGAATGTTGAGAGGATGTGCGGGAGATTACATGTCCAGACACGCATATGTCTGCACAAAATGAAATAAGCACAGCCCAGTAAACGCACAAAAGTTAATGGTATGGCAGCATTTGGAAAGGTCTAAAAGGAACAAAATAAATAAATAAGACATGGGAGGAGAAGGGGGGAAGGGGAGAGAGAGAGATACAGAGAGCATAACATTCAAATGGCAGATAAGGATCTGGCTTCCTGAGTTAGGAGGGGAGAGACTGACAGAAAATAATGGATTTCTGTGCCTGGTGTGATTAAGAGGCTGTACTAAACCTGCAATAATGTGCTGATATCTGTGGGGAGCTGCTTGACGCCGGGCTGATCCTAATCGTCAGTGCCCGGCTAGGGGATAGTCAAGCAACCACTTGCCCCTCTCTGTAGCCCTTGCTGCATTATGCCCATGGTTCTGCCTCAGGAACACCATTTTGTTTTCCACCCATCTCCTCCTATTAAAGAATGTGATGTTGGCTTAGTTAGCACCAGGGCTAGCTCTCGGGTAGCCTGTCTAGATTTAGTTCCGATCCATCTCTTCCCCGCAATGATAATAGATTTCCTTTAGATAGTGTGCAGTATTT
Organism: Oncorhynchus masou masou; assembly: GCF_036934945.1. Lineage (NCBI taxonomy): Eukaryota > Metazoa > Chordata > Actinopteri > Salmoniformes > Salmonidae > Oncorhynchus > Oncorhynchus masou. The sequence goes on along the minus strand of NC_088241.1, from coordinate 24,861,832 downwards.
CGCCGTAGCATAATAAACCACACAGATAGTTGGAGAGCTAGTAAACACTCCACTCTGCAGTTCTCTGAGGGTGTTCTCTACCAACAACAAAAGATGTAGACTGTTAACATGAATTGCTAATTAGTTAACACATTAACATGCTAGCTAGATAGTACATTTACAGTGTCTTCAGAAAGCATTCATATCCTTTAACTTATTCTACATTTTGTTGTGTTACAGCCTGAACTCAAAATTGATTACATTGATTTACACACAATACTGCTTAATGACAAAGAGAAAACATGTTTTTAGAAATGTTTGTACATTTATTGTAATTCATTTTCAGACATATCTCATTTACATAAGTTTCCACACCCCTGAGTGTATACTTTGTAGAAGCAACTTTGGCAGTGATTACAGCTGTGAGTCTTTCTGGGCAAGAGCTTTCCACAGCTGGATTGTGCAACATTTGTCCATTATTCTTTTCAAAATTCTTCAAATTGGTTGTTGATCATTGTTAGACAACCATTTTCAGATCTTGCCATAGGTTTTCAAGTAGATTTAAGTCAAAACTGTAACTCTAGAACATTCCCTGTCTTCTTAATTGGTATGCAACTCCAGTGTATATTTGAGCTTGTGTTTAAGATTACGGTCCTCCTGAAAGGTGAATTAATCTCCCATTGTCTGGTGGAAAGCTTACTCAATTAGGTTTACCTCTAGGATTTTGCCTGTGCATAGCTCCCTTCTGTTTCTTTTTTATCCTGAAAAACTCTAATCCATAACGATTATAAGCATACCCATAACATGATGTAGCCACCACTATGCTTTAAAATATGGAGAATGGTACTCGGTAATGCATTGTATTGTATTTACCACCAACATAACACTTTGTATTCGGGACAAAAAGTGAATTGCTTTGCCACATTTGTTGCAGTATAACCTTAGTGCCTTGTTGCAAACAGGATGCAATTTTTGGAATACTTTTCTTTTGTACAGTCTTCCTTCTTTTCACACTGTCAATTAGGTTAGTATTGTGGAGTAACTGCAATGTTGTTGATCTATCCTTGGGCTTTTCCTATCACAGCCATTAAACTCTGGAACTGTTTTAAAGTCACCATTAGCCTTCCTGACCAGTTTCCTTCCTCTCCTGCAAATTGGTTAGGAAGGACACCTGTATCTTTGTAGTGACTGGGTGTATTGAATTAACATCCAAAGTGTAATTAATAACTTCGCCATGCTCAACGGGATATTCAATGTCTGTTTTTTAAAATAGTTTTACACATCTACCAGGTGCCCTTTGCGAAGCATTGGAAAACATCCCAGATCTTTGTGGTTGAATCTGTGTTTGAAATTCACTGCTCGACTGAGGGACCTTACAGATAATTGTATGTGTGGGGGTACAGAGATGAGGTAGTCATTAAAAAATCTAGTTAAACAGTATTATTGCACACCGAGTGAGTCCATGAAATTAATTATGGGACGTGTTAAGCACATTTTTACTCCTGAATTTATTTAGGCTTGCCATAACAAAGGGGTTGAATACTTATTTAAATGTCAGCCTTTCATTTTTAATGAATTTGTAAAAACATGATTCCACTTTGTATTTATGGGGTATTGTGTGTGGGCCAGTGACAAAACATCTCAATTTAATCAATTTTAAATTCAGGCTGTAACACAACAGAATGTAGAAAAAGTTAAGGTGTGTGAATACTTTCTGAAGGCATGTAATATTTTGTTCTGGGGTAGTAGATGGGGTACCACTAGCAAAGCTGCAAAGGAATGGCAAAGGCAAGGCAGGTAAGTTGGCTAAATCAAAGATTCAGTGCATGAATCACTGCTGATGTTCCCTGTGTCATGGCCGTTAGATCTTAGTTTCACATCTTAATTTTCATCTTAATCAATGTTCCGTACCCTAATGAGAACACATATTTTTTTACACGCTTGTTGACCTGCCAGTGGAGGATGTACTAAGAGTGATTAAGCACGTACTGTATTAGCCTCAAGTAGGTGAGAACATGCCTCTAGCGAGATCCACAACACAATTTTACAGTGTCCATATTAGGACATAGTCTTGAAGAACACTTCTGTGTTGAGCGCTTGTTCATTTCCTTTCATTTGCCAACCGGTAATTTAAATAACACTAAGCAAATTTCTACCAAAAGGAAGTTAGCCTCTTTAAATGATACAGTAACTTTGAGTAGCCAAAGTTGAAGTCTCCCAATGCCCCAACAGACAGCCGTGGTTAAGGCTTTGTGCACTACCTGTGGAGATGCGACACAGTCAACACTGTCAATGTGTTCCATACTGCCATTACCACTTAACTGGTCCTATGGGACTCCTTACAGAGGAATAAAAAGTCGCTCCATCTTAACACCATATGTCCCTCCTTGTCCCCAGGGAACATGGCTTCAGGCTGCAGCCTGGGTCCCTTCTCCTTCCTATTGAGTTTAAGAGGAAGAATCCTGACAGCTATATATTGTACTACTAAGATGGAATCGTGTGAAGTATTGCGGTTTGTGCATAAAGGCATCACATGCATTATCAGATCATTGGCAGTGGAAGCCTGTGCTTATTGTCTAATAAGCTTTGAGGTATAGATAGAGCCATTGTGGTATAGAATAGACAGCTGGCTCATATCTTTTACAAGCGAGTTATGCCACTGCTTTTATATCTGATCAACGACAGCAACCAGATATATAAAAAAAAACACCGTAGAAGGAGCTCTCCATGGACTTAAGTCACGTGGGTCATAGTCAGATTTATTGGTGACAGTAAGCTCAAACTGAACTATGTACTGTACCATAATGTCATGCCCTGACCTTAGAGATCCTTTTTATGTCTCTATTTGGTTTGGTCAGGGTGTGATTTGGGGTGGGTATTCTATGTTCTATTATTTGTATTTCTATGTTTTGGCCGGGTAGGGTCCCAAATCAGTGACAGCTGTCTATCGTTGTCTCTTATTGATAACCATACTTAGGTAGCCCTTTTCCCACCTGTCTTTGTGGGATGTTGACTTTGTTTATGGCACATAGCCTTTAGCTTCACGGTTTGTTTTGTAGTGTTTATTGTTTTGTTCGGCGTCTTTTCTAATAAAAAGAAAATGTACGCTCACCACGCTGCGCCTTGGTCCTCTTCATTCAACGGCCGTGACACATAAAGCATATGAATCCTATTATAGGTGTATTATGAGATGTGACACATGATTTTGATCAAATTAAAGACCTTGTGGTGGAGTTATGCTGTCATGGTGAGACTCCCATGTGATCCAAATTAGACATCTATGGAGAATCATTGTCAGTTTGCCCGTACGAAGCTCATGCTTCATGTAAACAATATATTTATGTTTATTATATGTGCTTCAAATCCATAGATTAGTATATTCTGTGTGGATATGTGAGTGAATGCTACATGCTGGTTTACGCCGTTTTGTCCAATAAGTAAAGTTTGAAGTCACCTCATTAACCTTATACATGTATCTGAAGTAAAATCAGACAGATTAATGCATGTTTCCGGTGAAATGCACTAGATTAGGGGATGGGTCTTCATATGATGTGGGATTGAAAGGCTGGGGGGAACGACTTGGCACCAACACAGATAAGAGCACGGGAAGAATCTGCTAGGGGTTTCATCATGCACCTCTGAGGTTTAGCAATTTTTTGAGCATTCGAAAGTATTAGCGCTCAGGATAGATGTATTTTTAATGTGTTTTGATTGCAACGCATGTCTTACAGAGGCGTATAGTGCATGCTGTTAATATCCTACCACCGAGCCCTGCATACTGATAGATACAATATGAATGAGAATGAATTGCATACATTAATAGGAAAGATAATTTGTTTCTTTATTTTCTCCTTGTTCATTATTATATTAAATGATGCAAACCAATTAGTAGCTTTACCCTTTCTTGCCGTTTGATTAAACAAGTAAAATATTACAGCTGATGCTCAGCCAAATTATGTTGCATTACAATTCCCTAAAATCATGCATCTTTAATTGATTTGCGTAAAGGAGTATCTTATTTCATGAAAACCCTGTAACGGCAACTAAAACACCTATGAGTTGGATTGCTGACAATCCTTCTCTCAAATTAATTCTTGAAATTATTGCTAAGCTCAAGAGATTGATTTAATCAGTTGTAGCTTTCACATTCCTGCCTGTTTGCTCTAAATACAAAAGTAACCGAGATGACAGGTCTTGCAATGCAGCATAGCCTCAGCACCATGCATTACAACGGTTGGCTTTAAGTTTGACCTAACCGATGGAAAATAAACTGTTACTTACCAATTACAAATTGGGTATGCATTGAACACAAAGCACCATCTAAGCTTTATTGAGCATTTGATTTATTCTGTGACACAATAGCTGCAGTGTCTGTGTCAAGATGTGTATCTGCAACTGTTATTCAAAAGTGTACATAAAGTTGTGGCTCCACAATGGGAATTATGAGACTCTCTCATATCCCTATTATTGTCTTTGCATTCACCCTCTTCCCATCCGGTTGGCATGCCAGCATACAGGCAGCCATTGACATAATTTATTGGGTTCCATTTTGCTGGAACACACTCAACACACCTTAGGGGAATGGCAACATTTCAGGCCTACCATTCCAATTCCCGGAATGTCTAAAAAAAACTGTGCTATCTCCTCTAGTTAATTTCTCTCACTCACATAGTTGTTGTATTATGATTATTTTCAGCGGCATTGTAGCATAGATAATAATTTAGGTATGTGAAAAATAAGAATTTGGATCATGTAGTGTTACAGGTTCTGTGTAATGTTTGGAACTCTTCCAGTAACAAACTCTAAGTATCATTTCATGTTAGTTTATGGAGAGAATCATTGTGATATACTTCCATTCAGACTAAAACAGTCACAGGAAAGTGTTTCCATAAAGCACCTTTTACTTTGTCCAAGCATGTTACTCTAATGCCTTTCACAAGGAATCAACAACAGCTGCTTGGAATTGAAAAGGTAATCATTTCCTATTTGCAAAGGAAAATGACAGGTGTCATTTGTAATTCTTTGACACATTTCGGGCAGCTGGCTCTGAAAAAAAAACAACAACCCCTGTGTAGAACAGATCAAATATTTCTCCAAATGACTAGAATTTCCCACCATGTCTGTGACAAATATCTCTCCTTTACAAGGCAATGTGAATGTGATGAGGCTTACTTTCTCTTTTATCTAACCTTTGGAGAGTGCTGGAACATTAACTTGGCATGGTGTGTAGTCTATAATCTGGGTGAATGGCTCTGACATGTACAGTGGCTTGCGAAAGTATTCACCCCCTTGGCATTTTTCCTATTTTGTTGCCTTACAATCTGGAATTAAAATAGATTTTTTGGGGGGGTTTGTATCATCTGATTTACACAACATGCCTACCACTCTGAAGATGCAAAATATATTTACCCTCCTAAAGTCAATACTTTGTAGAGCCACCTTTTGTAGCAATTACAGCTGCAAGTCTCTTGGGGTATATTTCGATAATCTAGCCACTGGGATTTTTGCCAAATCTTCAAGGCAAAACTGCTCCAGGTCCTTCAAGTTGGATGGGTTCCGCTGGTGCACAGCAATCTTTAAGTCATACCACAGATTCTCAATTTGATTGAGGCCTGGGCTTTGACTAGGCCATTCCAAGACATTTAAATGTTTCACCTTAAACCACTAGTGTTGCTTTAGCAGTATGCTTAGGGTCATTGTCCTGCTGGAAGGTGAACCTCCATCTCAGTCTCAAATCTCTGGAAGACTGTAACAGGGTTCCCTCAAGAATTTCCCTGTATTTAGCACCATCCATCATTCCTTAAATTCTGACCAGTTTCCCAGTCCCTGCTAATGAAAAACATCCCCACAGCATGATGCTGCCACCACCATGATGGTATTCTTGGGGTGATGAGAGGTGTTGGGTTTGCAACAGACATAGCTTTTTCCTTGATGGCCAAAAAGCTCAATTTTAGCATCATCTGACCAGATTACCTTCTTCCATATGTCTGGGGAGACTCCCACATGCCGTTTGCCGAACACCAAACATGTTTTCTTATTTTTTTCTTTAAGAAATTACTTTTTTCTGGCCACGCTTCCATAAAGCCCAGCTCTGTAGAGTGTAAGGCTTAAAGTGGTCCTAAGGTCCAATCTCAGCTGTGGAGCTTTGCAGCTCCTTCAGGGTTATCTTTGGTCTTTTTTTTCGGTCTCTGGTTAATGCCCTCCTTGCCTGTTCCATGAGTTTTGGTGCGTGGCCCTCACTTGGCAGGTTTGTTGTCGTGACATTCTTTCAATTTTTTAATAATGGATTTAATGGTGCTCTGTGGGATGTTCAAAGTTTTGGATATTGTTTTATAACCCAAACCTGATCTGTATTTCTCCACAACGTTGTCCCTGACCTGTTTGGCGAGCTCCTTGCTTAGTGGTGTTGCAGACTCTGGGGCCTTTCAGAACAGGTATATATATATATTGAGATCATGGGACAGATCATGTGACACTTACATTGCACACAGGTGGACTTTAGCTAATTATGTGATTTTTGAAGTTAATTGGTTACAGCAGATCTTATTTAGAGACTTCATAACAAAGGAGGTAAATACATATGCAACCCACACTTTTGTTCTAAAGTTTTATTCATTTATTGAAACAAGTATTTTTTTTTTCCATTTCACATCACCAATTTGGACTATTTTGTGTATGTCCATTGCATGAAATCCAAATAAAAATAGTCTATTTAAATTACAGGTTGTAATGTAACAAAATAGGAAAAACTCCAAGGGGATTATTCTTTTGCATGGCACTGTATTTTAGAACTTGGCAAGATTCCTATATGGTTCCCTTTCTTCAGATATTAAGGGTAAATAGAGGTTGGTTTTCGGACAACCATAGTATAACACAAACTAGCCTTTGGGGTAAAAAAAGAAGGAAAACGCATACATTTCAGTATTCTTGACAATGTATTATTTATTGAAAAGACTGACATTATATGCTGTAAACATTTTTCAGGTATGAAAGCACATACATCCACAAAACCCCTTTACTTATTTACATTTGAGGAAATATATTGTACATATACAGGCTACTGTATTATAGGCCTACAATTATGTACAGCTTGATACCAGTCTTATATGTGACTGGACTGTATGTATTCTCTCATGAGGAAGAAGTGTAAACAATTCTACATTCTACCCCCCCCCATAGATACATTGATCTAAGGGGTTTTGACACAATCAACTGGACAGAAAAAGAGCTTTCTAACAGGACAGCAGTTCTGTATGTGAACACTTGTGATGCTTTGTCATGGGAGAAAACAATAGAATGGAGGGGGAGGGCATCTATCTGCAAAAATCAAACTATCCGGTCCTTAATGGAACCTCTCACTGTATCGCTCATCGCTGTTCCCCCCCAGGGCTTAGCAAGATTGAATACACCATATGTTTATCCCAAGCTTTCTTTCCTCATAAGTGGCACTGACGGCATGATTTTGGCACTGCTCTTGTCCTTCCCATAATGCATCATTCCAGAAGCTCATTGAGAGAGTCACTTTCCAAACCTTGTGGACTGAAAGTGACTGGTGAGGCGCAGTCACTGGCAGGCTAGAACTATCATGACTGTAAAGTCATAGGTTTCTTTTGCACACACTGTAACCGCGTGTACAGTGTTGAATATTCGTCTTGATACCTTGTCAAATATCTCTGGTAACCCATTTGTAACCCAAATTCATAGATATATTGACAACAATATATGAATAATGTGAAAGTAAATCATCGTAATGAGTTTGAGGTGCATATTTCAGGATTCAACCAACACCATTTAATCTGAAGTAGCATTATCTTTATGGTACATTGGGCATGACACCCTGCAGTATGCATAATAGTTATGTTTATCATAACATTTGAAGATAGGAATGTACAGGCCAACCATAGAACACAGGCAATTACACTGTCTTATCCCTCAAGCCTCCTTTATGTCTCTGAACTGTATAGTCATCTTTTCATAATACAACCATCTCATCTCACCTTGTAATGATATTCCCCTGTCCTAGCCAATTGGCCCTCCCTCCTCTCTCGTCCCTTCTCCTCCACCAACCCATCTGCTGCCGTGTGGCCATTTTTAGCCCGATCATTTCCTTGGCAGTAAGCTCCTGATGAGGTTGGTCAGGGATGAAGACTTCTATTAACTCAAGTGTCGAACATGAAGGGATTTACAGAGCCATAAAGCAGGTTCTTGTCAGTCTCCCAGGTGAGGTGTTGCATGAAGAAGACGCCCTCCCTCTCCTCCTCCCCCGACAGATTTCCTTCCCTTAAAGGTTTTGCCGCCCAGGGGGAAATAAAAACTTTGATAAAGCTATACTTGATTTTTCTCCCATCTCTTCACTACCTTCTAACTAGTTTGTTTATACTAGTTTCAGTGGGAGATAGGAACACAAACTTAGCTAGGTTATAACTGCAATCTTTGCCTGTAAATACAGGTACTGTATAGTGGATGTGGTGTGGATCACTAGTATCTTTTAACTTGTGAGTTCCAGTACTGTAGTTAAAAGTCAAGGCCTACAGAGGACAAATAACTATTCCATTTTGATTGACTTATAGATGGACTTCAGTTGCAGAGAAAAATAGACACTCCTTTATCGGTTCTGCCTTAGTTATCAAATCAAATTTATTTATATAGCCCTTCGTACATCAGCTGATATCTCAAAGTGCTGTACAGAAACCCAGCCTAAAACCCCAAACAGCAAGCAATGCAGGTGTAGAAGCACGGTGGTTAGGAAAAACTCCCTAGAAAGGCCAAAACCTAGGAAGAAACCTAGAGAGGAACCAGGCTATGTGGGGTGGCCAGTCCTCTTCTGGCTGTGCCGGGTAGAGATTATAACAGAACATGGCCAAGATGTTCAAATGTTCATAAATGACCAGCATGGTCGAATAATAATAAGGCATAACAGTTGAAACTGGAGCAGCAGCACGGCCAGGTGGACTGGGGACAGCAAGGAGTCATCATGTCAGGTAGTCCTGGGGCATGGTCCTAGGGCTCAGGTCCTCCGAGAGAGAGAAAGAAAGAGAATTAGAGAGAGCATATGTGGGGTGGCCAGTCCTCTTCCGGCTGTGCCGGGTGGAGATTATAACAGAACATGGCCAAGATGTTCAAATGTTCATAAATGACCAGCATGGTCGAATAATAATAAGGTAGAACAGTTGAAACTGGGGACAGCAAGGAGTCATCATGTCAGGTAGTCCTGGGGCATGGTCCTAGGGCTCAGGTCCTCCTCCGAGAGAAGGAGAGAATTAGAGAACGCACACTTAGATTCACACAGGACACCGAATTGGACAGGAGAAGTACTCCAGATATAACAAACTGACCCCAGCCCCCCGACACATAAACTACTGCAGCATAAATACTGGAGGCTGAGACAGGAGGGGTCAGGAGACACTGTGGCCCCATCCGAGGACACCCCGGGACAGGGCCAAACGGGAAGGATATAACCCCACCCACTTTGCCAAAGCACAGCCCCCACACCACTAGAGGGATATCTTCAACCGCCAACTTACCATCCTGAGACAAAGCTGAGTATAGCCCGCAAAGAGCTCAGCCATGACACAACCCAAGGGGGGGTGCCAACCCAGACAGGATGACCACATAAGTGAATCAACCCACTCAGGTGACGCACCCCTTCCAGTGACGGCATGAGAGAGCCCCAGTAAGCCAGTGACTCAGCCCCTGTAATAGGGTTAGAGGCAGAGAATCCCAGTGGAAAGAGGGGAACCGGCCAGGCAGAGACAGCAAGGGTGGTTCGTTGCTCCAGAGCCTTTCCGTTCACCTTCCCACTCCTGGGCCAGACTTCACTCAATCATACGACCCACTGAAGAGATGAGTCTTCAGTAAAGACTTAAAGGTTGAGACCGAGTTTGTGTCTCTGACATGGGTAGGCAGACCGTTCCATAAAAATGGAGCTCTATAGGAGAAAGCCCTGCCTCCAGCTGTTTGCTTAGAAATTCTAGGGACAATTAGGAGGCCTGCGTCTTGTGACCGTAGCGTACGTGTAGTTATGTATGGCAGGACCAAATCAGAGAGATAGGTAGGAGCAAGCCCATGTAATGCTTTGTAGGTTAGCAGTAAAACCTTGAAATCAGCCCTTGCTTTGACAGGAAGCCAGTGTAGGGAGGCTAGCACTGGAGTAATATGATCAAATTTTTTGGTTCTAGTCAGGATTCTAGCAGCCGTATTTAGCACTAACTGAAGTTTATTTAGTGCTTTATCCGGGTAGCCGGAAAGTAGAGCATTGCAGTAGTCTAACCTAGAAGTGACAAAAGCATGGATTAATTTTTCTGCATCATTTTTGGACAGAAAGTTTCTGATTTTTGCAATGTTACGTAGATGGAAAAAAGCTGTCCTTGAAATGGTCTTGATATTGTGCAAACCTCTTCAAGGTTAGGAGCGTTTGTCACAAACTAAGTGGTAAACTGTCTCCAAATCACCCAAGAATGAGAGTTCTTTCCAACAGGACTGTACCTGTGTGTTTGTTTCTTCGTCCTAGTCCACCCAGGCCGTAGGCGAGGTCAAGGATAGCAGGGTTCGGTACATGAATCGGGTTCTCGGTAGGTCCAGGTCCAAACGCCAACAGGTAAGTCCAAAACAGTCCAGCTCATACACGGTAAATCCAGCCAATCTCTATTGTCTCTTTCTCTATTGTTCATAGATCCTTCCAGCACTCTCTTCTCCTCTTCATGGTTTTTCTTGACCCTTTATCTGTGGGTTGGCTCCACCTTCTGAGGGTTCCCCTTGCTTCTGGGACTTGTAGTTTTGGTGGTTGGCCATTTTGTGATCTGTAGTTCTGACAGGGGTGGCCATTTTAGTGATCGGGCAGAGCCCGTTTATTAGTTCTGCTCTCACATATCTGCCATTTACCACTCGACCCCCTTCTCTGCCACAATATGTTCTTCAAAAGAGATATCAGGGTCCAGAGTAACACCGAGGTCCTTCACAGTTTTATTTGAGACGACTGTACAACCATTAAGATTAATTGTCAGATTCAACAGAAGATCTCTTTGTTTCTTGGGACCTAGAACAAGCATCTCTGTTTTGTCTGAGTTTAAAAGTAGAAAGTTTGCAGCCATCCTCTTCCTTATGTCTGAAACACATGCTTCTAGCAAGGGCAATTTTGGGGCTTCACCATGTTTCATTGAAATGTACAGCTGTGTGTCATCCACATAGCAGTGAAAGTTAACATTATGTTTTCGAATAACATCCCCAAGAGGTAAAATATATAGTGAAAACAATAGTGGTCCTAAAACGGAACCTTGAGGAACACCGAAATTTACAGTTGATTTGTCAGAGGACAAACCATTCACAGAGACAAACTGATATCTTTCTGACAGATAAGATCTAAACCAGTCATCAAGTGTTTACAGTATTATAGTGAGCTCCAAAAGTATTGGGACAGCGACACTTTTTGTTGTTGTTTTGGATCTGTAGTCCAGAACTTTGGATTTCAAATGATACTGTTATGTACTTGAGTGAAGACCCAAAAGCGGTTTTAACAGAAAACAGAGTTCTTTAATGAAAAACAGGAATGGCATAAATCCTCTTCCAACGTAGTCAGTGGAACAAAAGAACGTTGGTATAATGCAGGATGCACCTGCCAGGCAGACTCCGACAGGATAGGACAAGGTGGAAGCAAACGCGACGACAGCTTGCTTCTGGCATCAAAAAACACAAACAAGAATCAGACACTGAAAGTAGCAGGAACAGAGAGAGAAATAGAGACCTAATCAGAGGGGGAAGAGAGAACAGGTGTGAAAGAGTGAATGAGCTAGTTAGAGGAGATGTAGAACAGCTGAAGAATGAGAGACAGAGAAGGTAACCTAAAAAGACCAGCAGAGAGAGACAGAGTGAAGAGAAAGGACAGGAACAGACATAACAAGACATGACAGTACCCCCCACTCACCGAGCGCCTCCTGGCGCACTCGAGGAGGAAACCTGGCGGCAACGGAGGAAATCATCGATCAGCGAACGGTCCAGCACGTCCCGAGAGGGAACCCAACTCCTCTCCTCAGGACCGTACCCCTCCCAATCCACTAGGTACTGCTGACCACGGCCCCGAGGCGCATGTCCAAAATCTTACGAACCCTGTAGATGGGTGCGCCCTCGACAAGGATGGGGGGAGGGACGAGCGGGGGCGCGAAGAACGGGCTTAACACAGGAGACATGGAAGACCGGGTGAACGCGACGAAGATAGCGCGGGAGAAGAAGTCGCACTGCGACAGGATTAATGACCTGAGAAATACGGAACGGACCAATGAACCGCGGGGCCAATTTGCGAGAAGCTGTCTTAAGGGGAAGGTTCTGAGTGGAGAGCCATACTCTCTGACCGCAACAATATCTAGGACTCTTGGTCCTACGCTTATTAGCGGCCCTCACAGTCTGCGCCCTATTACGGCAAAGTGCCGACCTGACCCCCTTCCAGGTGCGCTCGCAACGCTGGACAAAAGCCTGAGCGGAGGGGACGCAGGACTCGGCGAGCTGAGATGAGAACAGCGGAGGCTGGTACCCGAGGCTACACTGAAAAGGGGATAGACCGGTAGCAGACGAGGGAAGCGAGTTGTGGGCGTACTCTGCCCAGGGGAGCTGTTCTGACCAAGACGCAGGGTTCCGAAAAGAAAGGCTGCGTAAAATGCGACCAACAGTCTGATTGGCCCGTTCGGCTTGACCGTTAGACTGGGGATGAAAGCCGGACGAGAGACTGACGGAAGCCCCAATCAAACGGCAAAACTCCCTCCAAAATTGAGACGTGAACTGCGGGCCTCTGTCGGAAACGACGTCAGACGGAAGGCCATGAATTCGGAAAACATTCTCGATAATGATCTGAGCCGTCTCCTTAGCAGAAGGGAGCTTATCGAGAGGAATGAAATGAGCCGCCTTAGAGAATCTATCGACAACCGTAAGAATAACTGTCTTCCCCGCTGATGAAGGCAGTCCGGTGATAAAATCTAAAGCGATGTGAGACCACGGTCGAGAGGGAATGGGAAGCGGTCTGAGACGGCCGGCAGGAGGAGAGTTCCCAGATTTAGTCTGCGCGCAGACCGAACAAGCGGCGACAAATCGACGCGCGTCACGTTCCCGAGTGGGCCACCAGAAACGCTGGCGAATGGAAGCGAGCGTACCCGAACGCCGGGGTGGCCGGCTAACTTGGCAGAGTGGGCCCACTGAAGAACGGCCGGACGGTAGGAACGGGAACGAACAGAAGGTTCCTAGGACAAGCTCGCGGCGACGGAGTGTGAGCGAGTGCTTGCTTTACCTGCCTCTCAATTCCCCAGACAGTCAACCCGACAACACGCCCGACAGGGAGAATCCCCTCGGGGTCGGTGGAGACCTCAGAAGAACTGAAGAGACGAGATAAAGCATCAGGCTTGGTGTTTTTGAGCCCGGACGATAAGAAATAACAAACTCGAAACGAGCGAAAAACAGAGCCCAACGAGCCTGACGCGCATTAAGTCGTTTGGCTGAACGGATGTACTCAAGGTTCCTATGGTCAGTCCAAACGACAAAGGAACGGTCGCCCCCTCCAACCACTGTCGCCATTCGCCTAGGGCTAAGCGGATGGCGAGCAGTTCGCGATTACCAACATCATAGTTACGTTCTGACGGCGATAAGCGATTAGAGAAAAACGCGCAAGGATGGACCTTGCCGTCAGAGAGAGCGCTGAGAAAGAATGGCTCCCACGCCCACCTCTGACGCGTCAACCTCAACAACAAACTGTCTAGAGATGTCAGGTGTAACAAGAATAGGAGCGGATGTAAAACGATTCTTAAGAAGATCAAAAGCTCCCTGGGCGGAAACGGACCACTTAAAGCACGTCTTAACAGAAGTAAGGGCTGTGAGGGGAGCTGCCACCTGACCGAAATTACGGATGAAACGACGATAGAAATTAGCGAAGCCCAGAAAGCGCTGCAGCTCGACGCGTGACTTAGGAACGGGCCAATCAATGACAGTCTGGACCTTAGCGGGATCCATCTTAATGCCCTCAGCGGAAATAACGGAACCGAGAAAAGGGACAGAGGCGGCATGAAAAATGCACTTCTCAGCCTTCACATAAAGACAGTTCTCCAAAAGGCGCTGGAGGACGCGTCGCACGTGTTGAACATGAATCGAGAGAGACGGTGAAAAAATCAGGATATCGTCCATGTAAACGAAAACAAAAATGTTCAGCATGTCTCTCAGGACGTCGTTAACTAGTGCCTGAAAGACAGCTGGAGCGTTAACGAGGCCGAAAGGAAGAACCCGGTATTCAAAGTGCCCTAACGGAGTGTTAAACGCCGTCTTCCACTCGTCCCCCTCCCTGATGCGCACGAGATGGTAGGCGTTACGAAGGTCCAATTTGGTGAAAAACCTGGCTCCCTGCAGGATCTCGAAGGCTGAAGACATAAGAGGAAGCGGATAACGATTCTTAACTGTTATGTCATTCAGCCCTCGATAATCCACGCATGGGCGCAGGGACCCGTCCTTCTTCTGAACAAAAAAAACCCCCGCTCCGGCGGGAGAGGAGGAGGAGACTATGGTACCGGCGTCGAGCGAAACCGACAAATAATCCTCGAGAGCCTTACGTTCGGGAGCCGACAGAGAGTATAATCTACCCCGGGGGAGTAGTTCCCGGAAGGAGATCAATACTACAGTCATACGACCGGTGTGGAGGGAGAGAAGTGGCCTTGGAACGACTGAACACCGTGCGCAGATCGTGATACTCCTCCGGCACCCCTGTCAAATCGCCAGGCTCCTCCTGTGACGAAGAGACAGAGGAAACAGGAGGGATAGCAGACATTAAACAGGTCACATGACAAGAAACATTCCAGGATAGGATAGTATTACTAGACCAATTAATAGAAGGGTTATGGCGCACTAGCCAGGGATGACCCAAAACAACAGGTGTAAAAGGTGAACGAAAAATTAAAAAAGAAATGGTTTCGCTATGATTACCAGAGACAGTGAGGGTTAAAGGCAGCGTCTCACGCTGAATCTTGGGGAGAGAACTACCATCTAAAGCGAACAAGGCCGTGGGCTCCCTAACTGTCTGAGAGGAATGTCATGTTCCCGAGCCCAGGTCTCGTCCATAAAACAGCCCTCCGCCCCAGAGTCTATCAAGGCACTGCAGGAAGCAGATGAACCGGGCCAGCGGAGATGGACCGGAAAAGTAGTGCGTGATCCAGAAGGAGAGGCCTGAGTAGTTGCGCTCACCAGTAGCCCTCCTCTTACTGATGAGCTCTGGCTTTTACTGGACATGAGGTGACAAAATGACCAGCGGAGCCGCAGTAGAGACAGAGGCGATTGGTGATTCTCCGTTCCTTCTCCTTGGCCGAGATGCGGATACCCCCCAGCTGCATAGGCTCAGCATCCGAGCCGGCGGAGGAGGGTGGCAGTGATGCGGCAGGTGGCAGTGATGTGGAGAGGGAGCAGCGGAGAACGCGAGCTCCTTTCCACGAGCTCGGCGACGAAGATCAAACCGTCGCTCTATGCGAATAGCGAGAGCTATTAAGGAGTCCAGACTGGAAGGAACCTCCCGGGAGAGGATCTCGTCCTTAACCTCGACGAGGAGACCCTCCAGAAAACGAGCGAGCAAAGCCGGCTCGTTCCAGTCACTTGAGGCAGCGAGTGCGAAACTCAATAGAATAATCCGTTATGGATCGATTCCCCTGACATAGGGAAGACAGGGCCCTGGAAGCCTCCTCCCCAAAAACAGAACGGTCAAAAACCCGTATCATCTCCTCCTTAAAGTCTTGATACTGGTTAATGCACTCAGCCCTCGCCTCCCAGACTGCCGTGCCCCACTCACGCGCCCGTCCGGTAAGGAGAGAAATGACGTAGGCGATGCGGGCTGCGCTCCTGGAGTAAGTGTTGGGCTGGAGAGAGAACACCACATCACACTGAGTGAGGAATAAGCGGCACTCAGTGGGCTCCCCAGAGTAACACGGCGGGTTGTTGATCCTGGGCTCCGGAGACTCGGAAACCCTGGAAGTGGGCGGTGGATCGAGGTGGAGTCGGTGAACCTGTCTTGTGAGGTCGGAGACTTGGACGGCCAGGGTCTCAACGGCATGTCGAGCAGCAGACAATTCCTCCTCGTGTCTGCCTAGCATCGCTCCCTGGATCTCGACGGCGGAGTGAAAAGGGTCCGGAGCCGCTGGGTCCATTCTTGGTCTGATTCTTCTGTTATGTACTTGAGTGAAGACCCAAAAGCGGTTTTAACAGAAAACAGAGTTCTTTAATGAAAAACAGGAATGGCATAAATCCTCTTCCAACGTAGTCAGTGGAACAAAAGAACGTTGGTATAATGCAGGATGCACCTGCCAGGCAGACTCCGACAGGATAGGACAAGGTGGAAGCAAACGCGACGACAGCTTGCTTCTGGCATCAAAAAACACAAACAAGAATCAGACACTGAAAGTAGCAGGAACAGAGAGAGAAATAGAGACCTAATCAGAGGGGGAAGAGAGAACAGGTGTGAAAGAGTGAATGAGCTAGTTAGAGGAGATGTAGAACAGCTGAAGAATGAGAGACAGAGAAGGTAACCTAAAAAGACCAGCAGAGAGAGACAGAGTGAAGAGAAAGGACAGGAACAGACATAACAAGACATGACAGATACAATGACTATGATGTTTTTGTACATAGTACCCCATTTTAGGGGACCAAAAGTTGGATGAGTGATGAGTTAGACGCACAAATATCACAACCCCCACAAAAAAAGTGCTAACCTCCCCTGTTATTGTAAACTCATCATTATTCATGACTATCCGTAATCATGGTAGCATCGACATTAATGTAGAAGTGTTTAGAAACATTAGATTTACAATAAAAGTACATCTCAAACATGGCTGTCACTCCCACACATACAGTATAGATTGCACAGACACTGTAGCATACAACTTGCCTAATGAAGGTAATTTAGAGTCAAGAAAATGGTGGTACAAGAACATTGGACCGTTATGTTAGATCACGCCTGTCTGAAGCCACTGGCAGGCTAATAGGCTGGCGCTGTATATATTTCACTAAAGCTCATGCTGTCTAATTTAGTTCTCTAATAGCCTCAATTAAGTTAGCAAAGTATCTGGATGAAACACGAAACCTCAAGGACATGGGGATCAGAGGAAAAACACAATGCACAGAACAGGCATTGCAACTTCCCTAGCCTCTATAGCTAGTTGTATCTCGTCAACATGGTGTTTAGGAGAGGGGAAAACATTATTTTGAAATCATCTAATTTCGACAGGATTGGTATAGTATTATGGTATGTATTGGGCTATAATATTTTCCTACAGGCTTCAAGAAATGGACCAGTGTTTGCAGACCTTTCATAGGAGTGCGATAGCTGTCCTTAAGCATTATATTAAGCTAATTGATGCTCATGGGAGACCGTCTGGTGCGGTTTCCCCCCAGGTATCAATTAAAATAATTTACAACCTCCAGGCATTAATCATGATTCTAATTAATGATTGGCTAAAACTTAAACCTAATACTTGATAGGCCTACAGGACACTGAAAACACACACACACAGGGCTTGAATAGGTTTTACTTTCATTGTAGAGGAATGAGTCATTCTTTCAAATCGGACAGTGAATGTACAGTACATGAAAATTATGTTATCTTATATTTTTATCCTAAAAACGTTATATTTCATGCTGATGCTGAACATATTAAATATAATATTTCATTTGATTGCTATGAAAGAGGATAGAAAAATATTTTCTGTCTCTTTGTATTGCTTGACTGAGTTCATGCGAAAAACATCAATGTGAATTGAAACCGCACAAAAGTGTATGTTATTGTTCCTATTTGTGCAATTTAGTGACATACAGTATCTACTAATCCAGGTTTGTTCCTATCAACAATTAACTAGTTCTTCTCACTAATTAGTCATACAAAACCAGGGGCAGCCAAAGTACGACGCGGCATATTGCAATTTCTCTTTTACAGTTCTTGTGATGGGAATCATATTTTATGACGAAAGTAAATGAATACGCCGGGCCGAAATTGGCAAAACAGTTAGTCTATTTGTAGCGACATTTTATCAGTAATTGTTTTGTCACAGGCAGCAGCAAAATATTTAGGACACAGTGAAAACAAACATTTCATAATGTTGTTGGATATAATTTGGCGTAGTTGGCTGCAACACCAAATGTATTTTGGGTTATTAGAGTAACATTATGGCTGATGGACACATAAAAGCATATTTTCAAATGTCGGACATTATCATCGTTTTTGGATTCACTGCAAGTTGATTTTGGCACAAAATGTATTTGTTTTGGCCAATTGCATGCTGAAAGACTTATCTGTTAAGAAAATTAGGCCTTCATCATCAGAATGATAGCAGGTGAAAATATGTCGGGTGTTTTGGAATGTACTATATCTGTGAAACAATTTCAGCCATTTGCCTTTTTTTATGGCATCTACTCCAGTGATATGACTGGTCAGTATAACAAAACACAGTCTGGATGTATTTTGAGAACTACTTGTTCACTTAGCTTGCAAACTAGCTGCAGTACTGACACTTTATTGAGGTCATGTCTTAATGTGTTGGTTCTGTTTTGCATATCACTCATTGTCTGTGTTCCACTTTGATGAAAGTGTATGCCTCGAAATAAATGTGTGTGATTTGTTATAAAGAAATAGCAAATACCAGCCTGTTACTCTCACTCCTCCCAACTCTAAGACCTAATGTATCCCCAGGTATTCCACCCACATATTGCAGCTTGAATTCTTATAACTCAATTGATAATTGTATTTGTTATGTCAGCAGTTTAACATTCACAATGAATGGGAAGGTGCAAACAACACAGTGATTAGAACATGTTATCGGTGCTGCTTTTTGACACTATAATTTTAAAGGCTGGTTCGGAAAACAAATGCTATCGTACAAAGGTCAATTAAACCCTATCCGTACCCGGGCATTCATTAATTTCACCATGGTGACTGGCTTTCACGTAGTCAAACCTTTCTGACACACCATTTGTAGCTTATAATAATTTGCAAGACCTTGAAAATATTTGGTTGTAGTAACAATTAGGTCAAATCAACTGCGTCTTGTGCCTGTGACATGAACTCTTGACCTGTAAGGCCATCACAATAGACTAGACTCAGGAGAAATGAAAGGCTATTGTTATCTCCAGTTCTGATCTCATTTATTATAATGAGCAGAGGTAATGGAGTGTTTTACTTGCTTCAGAACAGAAATGAATATCATGATTAAGAAGATGGCAGTGTCACTTCCCCACCTTGAGAGAGAGAGATGATTCTACATGTGGCGGTTGTCGACTTGAGTTAAATGCCTGTTTCATCACTGTCAGCGACAGATGTCTGCATTGCATCCCACCGCCTCCAGCATGGAGCTACTGCAGAGAACTGACGGAACCGTTATCACTGCAGGGAGAACATGATCATGCTAAAGTCAGTAAAAATGTTGTCTACAGTTTTTCATTTATAGGCCCCAAAAAATGGGTTAGTGGAACTATTCATCTTTACCATTCATGTGACACTGTATTGATTTCCTGTTGCAACATTATTCCTTCTGACTGCTGCCTAACGTCGGACTCAATTCTGGGCTTTGGGGAAAGTCTCAGAGTGGAAAGAGGTCATTTGCCACTAGACCCCCATTGGAATTGCCAGTCGGAAATGTATGGTTTGCTGCAATTCATCAACTGTCTGCAGAGGTGTGTGCTGCGATGCTACCATTGGTCATTAGGACCACTGAGAGTTTTACTACCCTGGCAATTAGCAGCGTTTATAAACTGCAGTAATCCTTGGGATTTGTATGATTGTTATGTACAAAGTGATGGAGTACCTTGACTTCAGTGAACCGTAAGGTGGCGACTATGGAATCATTGAGACCTCCAGCTGGTGAAGAGCTATATAAATATAGATTGCTGTGTGTTCAATAGGGCCAAAACCATAGCCTCGACTTGAGGAGAAGCTGTAATTATGAACAAGAGTGGCTAAGACTGGTTGTGTTTGTCTGGAGAAAACAGAGTCAATCTACAAAAGTCTGCCATCTATGGGCTCTTGCTCTGTGCTGCACCTCAGCATATTACAGTATATATTCATTGAGTTTCTTTCGGTTACTCAGTTTTGAGGAAAACACTTGTGCAATCATATACTTTTCTCATTGAGACTGGTTCAAATGGCCCAAGCCAGAGAGGTTAGTTGAGTTGTAAGCACAGACAAATGTCTCTTGTTCTGCGGGCCCAAACTCCTGTGAAAGCTGACATGATGATGGAGAGAGTCCGGATGGGGCCTTGTCTCCAGGCCACAGTGCCATCCCCGGAGTAAAGCAACAGCGGATGAGAACTCTTCACTTTCAGTTAATGCAACAAAAAAAATAGAGATGTAAGCCAAAGACTGTAGAATAGGGTGGTAGAGAGGGACTCCCTCACTCTCGTAGTCCACATAAAGGAGAGGAGAGAAGACACACAAGCCTGGCTTTTGTGGAGCGTGTATTCACAGAGCGAGCGGTGAATGGAGCACTGTCAATTTGCCAAAGTAGCTTGGATGATTAACATTTGAACTGTGGCACATCAACAGCCCCCAGTGGATGAATGGCCATTATATCAGCCTCATTAGGGGACCCTATTCACAGATGCCAAGCACAAATTGCCCGAGCTCAACTGACAAGCATGGACAGAGAGGGACAATGGGCAACCAAAAGTAAACAGTGTAGTACTTCGTAAACAGCCTGACAAATATGCAGATAAACAACATTCTGAGCAGTGGAGTTTGATGGGAAAAAGTGTTGTGTGGTTCTTGAACTGATGGAGTCATGTGGATCACAGTTAGAATGTGAATACACGAACGCACACAAACATATTGTACCAACGCCCCAAACAGAGAAGTTGTGTGAAAAACTAACCATGAAATATTCTTAGAAACACATTTTGTCTGGATAAAAGTCGACACTGTTGCTTTCTTAAGGTTATCCCGAACATTCTTCCTTCAGGATGCACCAGACTGTTCGGTGGATCGAAAGGTGTTTTGGGGGAATACACTGACTTCAAGCACAGGATTATTTGGGGAATCCAACCCCCAAAAAAGGAATGAGTTGCTTTTCATTCAACCATACATTTTTATTTGACCTCTTACTTACTTTGACTGTGTTTACTGTTTACCATAACTTTTACCATAACTATTGCTACTACTACACTGCATTGTACAAGTAACAGTCTGATTAAACTTAAAACAAGGTATTGCTCAATCTTAAAATGTCAATTACCCAAGGCACTTGTATCATATCACTCTTAATTCACGAGTTTTAATGAGAATTCCTCTCCTAATGCTCTTAAAATTAAATGCACGGTGCAAGAACAAGGCCCTTGGCTACCTATTAGCAATGCATCACTCTCTCTACTTTCAGTCATAACGATAAGATTTGTTTGCCTAATAAAATATGAATTTAAAATTGTCTTTAGTTAGCCCAGGAGACAGTCACAGCAGATATCCCTGTTGCATTTTAAAAATAAGAATTATAATTTCCCATTGTCTTTGCATGTTTGTTTAACAAAAGCTATGTTTCCATTGTGTGCGTACTTAGCATTTAGCCAAGAAGACATATTCTGCAAAAAAAGGTGTGGGTATATAATTTCGTTATATCAAGTCCTTTCATTAACAGGATTCAAAGATCAAGCCTCGAAACATGGTTAAAACTATAATGTTGATCTCATGGATGGTCCTTGTATCCATAGCTCTGTCTAAATACATATTTGAGTGGTTACATTTCTCCAGCCCTATCCCTCTGTTTACCAAAATAAGTGGCGGGGTGTCTGCTGTCCCTTTAAGACATTATGGATGTAATATTATGGTATTATACAACAGGTGTGTCTAATTCTGAATGCTGATTGGTTAAAACCACATTCCACCCGGTGTCTATTCCACAAGTTACCACCGGCTAAATCTATGACATTGTAATAACTATTTACTCTGTTCCATCTGACTGTGCAATCCACTGTCTCATCAGCCCAGCCAGGCAAATTATAAACTTGATCTCCACTATAAAAAGCATCTAGACATTATCTCACAGATTTGTATAAACCTTACTGTTTGTCTCTGACATTCGCAACATTGCATTTTAATGAACGAGTTGGGAGTCAGGATGGGACAGACAGACAAGCTACTTTTCTCAGCCAGTCGAAATCATGAATCAGCATAAATTGTATAGATATGCTGTATACACAGAGATATCAATAGAAAACAGGTAAAAGGAAACGAAGTGCAGCTTGTCTTTCCAGCTTGTTTGAAGTGATTGTATTAGCTGTGTTGTTGGCTAGCTCCTCTGAACAACAATATCCTGACGAGAGAGTACTATACCAGGTGAAATCGCGCCTCATTAGCTCATTGTTTTGGATATATCTAAATAAGTGTCACTGGAAAACAACTAAAAACAAATGAAGCAAATGAAGTTGTGAACTTTGTTGTTATTCTGGCTGCACTGTTTGACATGACTGTAAGTTAGCTGCAGTTGGCTAGCTAGCAAGCAAGGGATAAGAATGTTGCCAGCTAGTGTTGCAATAGAACATTCAGAACGAACAAATGGGTTGTGTCCATAGATACAGATAAATGCGTTGCGTCTCTGGCAACCGAACTGATAGAACGAATGACCAGCCGGCTATATCTTATGGAAGGAGGAAATGGTAAGAGTAAATTCATAAAAATATTTTTTTATTGAAAAAAGTAAATCGTTATTTGAATATGTTGTCATGCCCGAGAAGAAGTTTCGGGCCTAACACCTGTGCCAATATATCATACAAATACCAGCTTCTCGGGCTTTATCACTAAAGTGTAAGGAGAAAGTTATGCCCAGTTCAACTGTATCACAATCTGAAAAATGATGGCCATTAGATACCAGCAGTGAGATATGCAGTACCAGTTGAAAGTTTGGACACACCTACTCATTCAAGGGTTTTTCTTTATTTTTTATTATTTTCTACAATCTAGAATACTAGTGAAGACATCAAAACTATGAAATAATACATATGGAGTCATGTACTAACCAAAAAAGTGTTAAACAAATATAAATATATTTAATATTTTAGATTCTTCAAAGTAGCCACCCTTTGCCTTGATGACAGCTTTGCACACTCTTGGTATTCTCTCAACCAGCTTAATGAGGAATGTTTTTCCAACAGTCTTGAAGGAATTCCTACATATCTTGAGCACTCTTCGGCTGCTGTTCCTTCATTCTGGTTAAGTGTGCCTTGTATTCTAAATAAATCACCAACAGTGTCACCAGGAAAGCACCCCCACACATTCACACCTCCTCCTCCATGCTTCACGGTGGGAACCCGACGTGCGGAGATCATCCATTCACCTACAGTACTCTGCGTCTCACAAAGACATGGCGGTTGGAACCAAAAAATCCATTACTCGTGTTTCTTGTCCCAAGCAAGTCTCTTCTTCTCATGGATGTCTTTTGTAGTGGTTTCTTTGCAGTAATTTTGCCATGAAGGCCTGATTAATGCAGTCTCCACTTTTTTTTATTTATCTAGGCAAGTCAGTTAAGAACAAATTCTTATTTACAATTATGTCCTGCAGGACGGGGGCTGAGATACAAAAAAAAATTAAATATAAATTTAGGACAAAACACATCACGGGAGAGAGACAACACAACACTACATAAAGTGACCAAAAACAACAACATAGCATGGCAACACAGCATGGTAGCAACACAAGATTACAAGAACATGGTAGCAGCACAAAACATGGTACAAACATTATTGGGCACAGACAACAGCACAAAGTGCAAGAAGGTAGAGACAACAATGCAACACGCAAAGTAGCCACAACTGTCAGTAAGAGTGTCCATGAATGAGATAAAACTGTCCAGTTTGAATGTTAATTGCAGCTCGTTCCAGTCGCTAGCTGCAGCGAAATGAAAAGACGAGCGACTCTGGGATGTGTGTGCTTTGTGGACCTTTAACAGAATGTGACTGGCAGAACGGGTGTTGTATGTGGAGGACGAGGGCTGCAGTAAATAGGGGAGAGTGAGGCCTAAGAGGGTTTTATAAATAAGCATCAATCCGTGGGTCTTGCAACGGGCATACAGTGCAGTGATGTGTCCTATAAGGAGTATTGTTGGCAAATCTGATGATTTGTTGCATTACAACCTGTAATTTAAATGGATTTTTATTTGCGTTTCATGTAATGGACATACACAAAATAGTCCAAAAAGGATGAAGTGAAACAAATAACTTGTTTCCAAAAAAATAAATAATGGAAAAGTGGTGTGTGTATATGTATTCACCCCCTTTGCTATGAAGCCCCTCAATAAGATGTATGCAACCAATTACCTTCAGATGTCACATAATTAATTAAGTCCTGTGTGCAATCTAAGTGTCACATGATCTCAATATATATACACCTGTTCTGAAAGGCCAAGCAAGCGGCACCATGAAGACCAAGGAGCTCTCCAAACAGGTCAGGGACAAAGTTGTGGAGAAATACAGATCAGGGTTGGATAATAAAAAAATATCCAAAACTTTGAACATCCCACGGAGCACCATTAAATCCATTATTAAAAAATGGGAAGAATATGGCACCACAACAAACCTGCCTAGAGGGCCGCCCACCAAAACTCATGGACCAGGCAAAAAGGGAATTAACTAGAGAGGCAACAAAGAGACTAAAGATAACCCTGAAGGAGCTGCAAAGCTCCACAGCGGAGATTGGAGTATCTGTCCATAGAACCACTTTAAGCCGTACACTCCACAGAGCTGAGCTTTATGGAAGAGTGACCAGAAAAAAAGCCGTTGCTTAAAGAGAAAAATAAGCAAACACGTTTGGTGTTCGCCAAAAGGAATGTGGGAGACTCCCTAAACATATGGATGAAGGTACTCTGGTCAGATGAGACTAAAATTAAGCTTTTTGGCCAGCAAGGAAAATGCTATGTCTGTTGCAAACCCAACACCTCTCATCACCCCGAAAACAACATCCCCACAGTGAAGCATGGTGGGGGCAGCATCATGCTGTGGGAATGTTTTTATTAGGCAGGGACTGGAAAACTGGTCAGAATTGAAGAAATGATGGATGGCGCTAAATACAGGGAAATTCTTCATGGAAAGCTGTTTCAGTCAATCAGAGATATGAGACTGGGATGGAGGGTCACCTTCCAGCAGGACAATGACCATAAGCATGCTGCTAAAACAACACTAGTGGTTTAAGGGGAAACATTTAACTGTCTTGTAATGGCCTAGTCAAAGCTCAGACCTCAATCCAATTGAGAATCTGTGGTACGACTTAAAGATTGATGGGAACCAGCGGAACCCATCCAACTTGAAGGAGCTGGAGCAGCTTTGCCTTGAAGAATGGGCAAAAATCCCAGTGGCTAGATGTGCCAAGCTTATAGAAGCATACACCAAGAGACTTGCAGCTGTAAATTCTATAGAAGGTGGCTCTACAAAGTCTTGACTTTAGGGGGGTGAATAGTTATGCACGCTCAACTTCTGTTTTTTTGTCTTATCTTTTGTTTGTTTCACAATAATTCTACGTGGTAGGCATTCAACGTGTTTGGCATATTGTGTAAATCAAATTATACAAACCCCTCCCAATTTAAAAAAAAATGCCAGGTTGAAAGGCAACAAAATAGGAAAAATGCCAAGGGGGTGAATACTTTCGCAAGCCACTGTACCTCAAATCTATAAACCAGGCCAAATACCCCCTCAGAGACACCAATACCCATTTGCCAGCCCACAAGATTGGAATGGTCTACTGTATCAAAAGCATTGGCCAAGTCAATAAAAATAGCAGCACAACATTGCTTTGAATCAAGGGCAATAGTGACATCGACATCATTGAGGACCTTTAAGGTTGCAGTCACACATCCATAACCTGAGCGGAAACTAGATTGCATACTGTACCAGAGAGAATACTACAGGCATCAAGATAGCCAGTCAGGTGATTTTTGACAAGTTTTACCCTGCTGATCAAAAGTGTTGGAAAAACAGAAATAGGCCTATAACAGTCAGGATCAGCTTGATCTCCCTCTTTAAATAAAGGACGCACCGTGGCTGCCTTCCAAGCAATGGGAACCTCCCCAAAGAAGAGAGACAGTTGATGTTGAGATGTGTCTGGGGTGTCTGTTACTTGAACAATCTGAGGTGCATTTACTGCTCATGAACTTATCCTCTGCAGCAGAGGTAAGTCTGGGTTTTCCTATTCCTCTGCCAGTCCACATGAGAGCAAGTTTCATCACAGCGCTTGAGGGTTTTTGCGACTGCTCTTGAAGAAACTTTCAAATGTCAAAGTAATGATGGACTGTCGTTTCTCTTTACCTATTTGTCACGCCCTGACCATAGAGAGCTGTTTATTCTCTATGTTGGTTGGATCGGGGTGTGATTTAGGGTGGGTTATCTAGGGGAATTGTATTTCTATGGTGGCCTGATATGTTTATCGTTGTCTCTGATTGGGAATCATATTTAGATAGCCATTTTCCCATTGCACTTTGTGGGATCTTGTCTATGTATAGTTGCCTGTGAGCATTATTCTAGCGTCACGTTTGTTCGTTTTGTTCTTTGAAGTTTTCTATTCCAAAATAAATAATGGAAACATACCACGCTGCATCTTGGTCTACTCCTTATGACGAACGTGACACTATTTGAGCTGTTCTTGCCATATGGCCTTGGTATTTTACCAAATAGGGCTATCTTCTGTATACCTTGTCATAACATCTGATTGGCTCAAACGCATTAAGGAAAGAAATTCCACAAATGAACTTTTAACAAGGCACACCTGGTAATTAAAATGCATTTCAGGTGACTACCTCAAGAAGCTGATTGAGTGTATTGCGACATGTAGCCTAATGGTTAGAGCGTTGGACTAGTAACCAAAAGGTTGCAAGATCGACTCCCTGAGCTGACAAGTTAAAAATCTGTCTTTCATAGGCTGTCACTGAAAATAAGACTTTGTTCTTAACTATTTTTTTAGTTAAATAAAAGGTTTTAAAAATGCCAAGAGTGTTTAAAGCTGTCATCATGGCAAAGGATGGCTACTTTGAAGAATATAAAATATTGTGATTTATTTAACACTTTTTTGGTTACTACATGATGTATTATTTCATAGTTTTGATGTCTTCAATATTATTCTACAATGCGGAAAATAGTACAAATAAAGAAAAACTCTTGAATGAGTAGGTGTCCAAACTTTTGACTGGTCCTGTACCTTAGAACACAAGCATTCGCGTAATAGTATACATTTCAACTATCCCCCACTTTATTTCCAAAGACCCCTCCACATCAAGTAATGTGAGTCAAATGTATTTGTGCCCAGGTGAAGAGTATAATTCCAGGTCTTGAAGGGGGTGGTTGTTTTGCCTTAATAATCTACGAGGCAGGCTATGTTTAAATAATTACAATACGTTCAAAGTATCTTTGTAGAGCTTCACTTAACCCACACCTGGACTCCTGGTGAGCTGAATTAATATAACTCCTGCTTCACAACATTTTCTACTCAGCTAATATAATATTTATGCTTTGATATAATGGAAATGCTTATCGTAGCATGTAGTATTACTTTGTTGCTCTGTGTGATGTTGTTAGTCGAGAAAGCTCATGATACATTTGACCCCGAGGGCAGTGATATGCAATGTGTAGCTTATGTTGGTGTGTTATGTGTGACAAATTTATACAGCAAATCCGGGTTCTGGAATTAGTTATTTGAGTTAGCTTTAAAAAGAGTTCAACGGAAGGAGCTTAAAAAGAGGAGCCATAACTTTGAGACATACTTCTTTATTCTTTCGGGAGCAGCTGTGCTCTTTTCAGGTGTAAGTAAACACCATAAGGGCTTATATGTTCAACTTTAACCTCCCATCTTACAAGGCCTATTTGTAAGTGTTATCAAATGAAGTTAACGTCCCTTCCCAAAACATTTTTGATTACAGTAGGCTTCCTAATTTCTCTCCCTTATTTTTTTTTTTTCACTTCTGCATCTCTCATCAGCGTGATCTTGTTTGATAGGCATGTTTACCCGAGCTCTGGATGGAACTCATTACCTATAGTTAAGAGTTTACTTGATCAGGAGAAGAAAAAAAAGGATTATGTGAAGTCAGATAAAATGGAGCTGAGTTGAAACAAGCGAAGCAGATTATCAAGCGCTGCCAGGCAAAGCAGGCTGCGTTTGGAGCCGGGCCTCTTCTGATCGCAATCGTTAGCGCTTTATTCGTCAAACGCCTGCTAATACCTTACACAAGCTTGGCTTAATCCAGACTCCTAAAAAGGACCACAACTCTGGAGATGCCTTAATGATAAAAGAGAAAGAGAGTATATTGGGGTTGAGAGGTAACACAATGCTCTGCCTCAGTCTACTAGTCATTATTATTACATTGAACACAGGTCAGCTCTGTTACCATTCTAAGCCCTATCAATAATCAGAGTCCAGCAGTAATTTGAGGTCCAGCAGTAATCACAGGTTTTTACCACGCTGTAGCGACGTTAAGACTTGCTGCATTACTGGTCCTGCTAACAATCCCTTTAGGTGAAACACTGATAGAAGATGATTTATTTTGCTCCAATATCTCGGTTATCCTTTGTGAGGGAGAGGTATACAGAGGCTGTCAGCTCCTGTCTAGTATGTGAGTTGTTCTCCATTCTCCTGAACTCAGAGATATTTGTGTACAAATGTGCTGGTAAACATTACACTAGCTGTCACACTGTAGTCTTTCATCAACCTGTTCATCTTGCAAATGCTAATATCGTAGGAGGAGAAGATGAAAACTTTGATGCTGAAATTCACTTAACAAATTTCCTGTATTGTAAGGTGATTGAATACACTTTGCGCAGTGTACACTGTCTTAAAAAGCATATTCCTAAAGATATGCCTGACTAGGAATTCTCCACACTGTCTGTGTTCATTGTATTTATTGTCAAATTGCATTGTAGACATACAGCATCAACATGGTTCCTTAGAGGACCTATGTTGAATCATATAGTGTGCATTGCAAGGTGTATTGTAAAGGTTATAGCAAGCTTCAGTTTGGCTGAACTGAATGAGAGTGTGCTCGCATACTCCCTTAAAAGACCTTTGCAAAAAAATGACAATAGCATTGCTTGTCAATCTTGAGATGCCATAGCCAGTATACACTTCCTCAAAAGAGTCAGATTTAACATAAGATAACTCAAGATTTAATTTTTGTTTTTGTAGAGGCTGTCTTAATCATGCAGTTTGCATCTGACAAGGAGGTTTGGCACAGTAGTGAAAAATGTAATTGTTGACTATTTCATTTTTGACCGATCGCCGACAAGGGAGCATAGACTTTGGCTAGTGATTTTGTCTTGTCTCGAGAAAAAATGCTGCTTGTCCGAACAGCTGAAAAAAAAAAACACTTGCCGTTGTTCCAAACAAACAAAAACATCACAAAATGTTATAACATATGCACAAACTGTTCAAAATGTTTCGGCAGAGAAGCATGCAGAAGCATTAAGGTGAATCCCTTACAGTATTTTCTTTGTAAATTTGCATGTTGCTTGAAACAATCTTGCCAATGAATAATAGCATCTTCTGTAGAGTTTCTGTTAAAACATGATTTAACAAATTAAGGAATGACTATTCATAAGAGGAACTGTTCTTCTCATCTGTTATAACAGTGGTTGCCTTATCTCCTAATGTATAATGCATGTGGAAAATGGTCACAAGCTCAACACAAAGGGGAAACCTGGGCATAAACATAACAGATGGGGAAAGTCGACAGGAGATATGGCTTTGGAACACTTGTGAGGCATGATTTGCATATGTTTTAATGCCATAAATTACTGGGCCATCTGGAGATGAAATTTTACATTTCTCATATCACCCAGTATATTAAGGTTTAAGAATGTACAACGGAATACACAACTGATCTCTGTACCATTGTTCATTTCCATTTCATTAAATAGGACATCATGTTCCTCAATTTAGTTTGTCATACTGTAAGTATATTAAGACATCAAATCAAATGTTATTGGTCAGATGTTATTGCGGGTGTGGCGAAATGCTTGTAATGCATCTGGGGTAAAACTCTGACCATTGCGATTCCTATAGTATTTTGCCAGTATATTACTCTGTAGGTTGATGTATTATGATGAACATGTGAGCTTTCAAATCAGAGGCCTAACACAGTAGAAGAAAGTATACACCACATACCTGTCACTCTTTAAGTGTACGTGACAGCCATATTTTACACCTACAATACAGGTGACACAAAAAATGTAATTCGCAATGATTGAATTCCAGCCACACACAGAGAGATCCTCACACCAACAGTACAGTATGTATTGCATCACAATTTAGTGGTAACGACAGTACACATACAGATGTATGTGATTGTTACGGCTTTCTGTATGCGAAGGAGAGTCAGACCAAAATGCGGCATGTAGATTACGATTCATGTTTAATGACCAAACACACTAAACACAAACACTACAAAACAATAAACGTAACGAAAACCGAAACAGCCTATACTTGTGTAAACTAACACAGAACAAGGACAAAAGGACACTAAGGACATCAGGACAATCACCCACAAAACACTCAAAGAATATGGCTGCCTAAATATGGTTCCCAATCAGAGACAATGATAAACACCTGCCTCTGATTGAGAACCACTTCAGACAGCCATAGACTTATCTAGAACACCCCACTAAGCTACAATCCCAATACAAAACACACCACATACAAAAACCCATGCCACACCCTGGCCTGACCAAATAAATGAAGAAAAAACACAAAATACCTCGACCAGGGCGTGACAGTGATGCCCAATTGAAGTGGAAAAAAGGAACATGAAAGCTTAAACTGTTCTCTCACTAATTTTACTCCCTTCCCAAAATACACAACTAAACCACGCTACTGTTTAAATGCCTGGCTCTCTCACTAAGGAAAACCAACACAGGGCCTCAGTGACTTTGATTTGTCTGATGAGGTGTGCCTGGTTTTGTTTTGATGACCAAGTGCAGCCCTTCTCTTACAATGACAGCTACCAACTTTTAGTCACACATTTTACTGTTAATTGCACCATGTTTGTGGAACTTGCCAAACAAAATGGGAGTAAATTGCTTTTGCCGGAGGACCAACGAGTAACAACCTAGCCTACTGAACATCACAGATAGAAATGTCATGACCAGATCAGCTGAAATGATTCCTGACTATACATGCCAGATTGTAAAACAATCTGAGTTGCCTATCTGATAACTTCACATGAAGTTGCTCGTATACTTATGTTGTAACGACGTTATCACTAAAGTGCTGGAAAGCAACATGTATTTTTTGTAAAAAAAAAGAAATCTACTCCAAATTGAATGAGGTAATCAAGTAACATTGACTTGAAATAATTAATTACACAACTAATACAGTGTATAGTGTTTTTCTCATCTTGTTTGTATTACCCAAGCCTCTGTTTCAGCGTTCTAAGTAGTGTTTCAGTATATGTGAGTTATCTTTCAAAAACAGACCACCTTTCTTTGCCAAAACAGAATGCTGACAAATCTAATAAGGACGTCAAGGAAGCATGCGGTTTTTATCATTTGAAAAGGCACTCAGGTGAGAAAATCGTGTTTGATGTCAATCCTAATGCTCAGAAAAATCGGTGCATTTTCATCTTTGCTTCTAAAACTGTGACAGAAGAAGCAGAGTAGTAGGGCCATCTTGTTAACTCTGGTTGTATACTGAAGCAGCAGCCTATTTGTAGATGTCTGTGTCTAAAATAGAAAAGAACATCAAAGTACATGCATGTCCACCCACACAGCCAGAATGGTGAAGAAGGAGCAACAGCGCCTCTTCAACCTCAGGAGGCTGAAGAAATTTGGCTTGTCACCCAAAACCCTGACAAACTTTTACAGATGCACAATCGAGAGTATCCTGTCGGGCTGTATCACAGCCTGGTACGGCAACTGCACCGCCCTCAAACGCAAGGCTCTCTAGAGGGTGGTGCGGTCTGCACAACGCATCACCGTGGGGCAAACTATCTGCCCTTCATGACAACTACAGCACCCGATGTCACAGGAAGGCCAAAAAGATCATCAAGTACAACAACCACCCGGACCACTGCCTTTTCACACCGCTATCATCCAGAAGGCGAGGTCAGTACAGGTGCATCAAAGCTGAGACTGATAGAAGCCGTTTCTCAATCTCAAGGCCATCAGACTGCTAAATAGCAATCACTAACTCAGAGAGGCTGCCGCCTAAATTGAGACCCAATCACTGGACACTTTAGTAATTGGATCACT
Organism: Oncorhynchus masou masou; assembly: GCF_036934945.1. NCBI lineage: Eukaryota > Metazoa > Chordata > Actinopteri > Salmoniformes > Salmonidae > Oncorhynchus > Oncorhynchus masou. The sequence continues at coordinate 24,829,660 of NC_088241.1, read as the reverse complement.
AGTCACTTTAAACAATTCCACTTTAATAATGTTTACACATCTTACATTACTCATATCACATGTATATACTGTATTTTAGACCATCTACTGCACCTTGCCTATGCCGCTTGGCCACCACTCATCCATATACTATATGTACAAATTCTCATTCACCCCTTCAGATTTGTGTGTATTAGGTAGTAGTTGGGAATTGTTAGATATTACTGCACTGTCGGAACTAGAAGCACAAGCACTTTGCTACACTCGCATTAACATCTGCTAACCATGTGTATGTGACCAATATCATTTGATATGATGTTACATGGCTGTCTGCGTGACAGAAAGATATACATATGTATTCTGTATGTTTTTGCTTCATGAGTCATCATGGATTAAGCACCATCACAGTAGGCTACTGCGGTATAACTACCTGATGTACAGTCCTGTATTTACCTTTGAGCTATCACAGTAGTTCAGAAAGGAAACACCATCATCTAACCATTTATTAGCAAAGACTACCATGGATAGTCTTGGCGTTTGACTCTGCTCCTTCAGGGTAACTCACTGTCAGAGCGTTGCATCATATAAAGATGATACAATAACTACAGGTGGTGAGCACGATATGCTATACCAGATCCCCTGAAAGAACAAACACAGAACCCAGACAGGTGGAGGCTGAGGTGGTTGTGGGATATCAGAAAACAGCAAGCATAGCGTGTTACGGCAATAGATATAAACAGCGGATGTTGTTTCACATTGCTTTTCAATTCCCAGTGAATTTCTTTGGACGACCCAACTGCTGATGTTGCACTTCTTGAGACAACAAACGAAAGAATTTCATGTCTCAGCAAATATAAGAAATCTCTATCAGAGAGTAATGAGGTGACTGGAATGGGAGACAAGGCCCGAGCAGGATGACTTTCAGGGGATCTGATTATACTATGTTGATTATCATGCTTGTGACTACCTGGTGACATTACTCTTTAGTTGCTCAGCAGACTCTCATACCCTGATGGATACTGTAATATGGATGTTATGTCATCTGCTGTTTTCACAACCATCCATGATGTCTCTGTTGCCAATATCTACAGTATAAACACTGGTGGAGACAGTATAACATTATTCAGCTATCTGAGCCATTGTAAAAATCTATAAAGGGTGATGCGATGGTCAATTTATCCAATTTATCAAGCGTGTGGTGGCCAATAGCCCTGACTGTAGTAGGCTGCTTAGAGTCACTGGTCAGCATCTCTCGAGTAAAAGAGAAAAAAGTGACAGACGTAAACAGTCTTCTTAAAAACATGCCAGGGGCACAATTCCCAGAAACTGTTATTTGCCATACGAGATTGACAATCACTTCCTTTCAGCTTTTAATACTGCCGTTCCCATTTTGGTTGGCGAACAGAAAGGGAATAGTTATGCAGTCAGTAAGGCCAGATTATACCATGTTAGATCTGTTTGCTGTAGGGATACATGTCATATTTAGTTAGATGGCGATGGAAATGTATCGCTTGAGGATTCGAGACCTCGCAAACATTTAATGTGGCGGCCCTATCTGAGGTTGAGGCTGAAGCTGTGGGATAAGACTCGGAGGAGAATGTTGCTCTCCTAACACACCCTTGAGGCAAACTGGCTGTTGCTGCCTCTCTGCAGCAGAATCAAGCCTCCACTTTGATTTGTGCAAGATAGGCCCAGGTCCTCAAGAGGCTTACCATCTCACTGTTTCCTGCACACAGGGAGTGCAATGTGGGGATCATTTAGACATCAGACCTGATATAATGGAAGTTGGTACAACAACTATGTTTTCATGTGAAAACCTTTGGGAAAGAGGAGATACATAATTTTGGATGGGTTCAAGAATTAAAAGGTTCCCATGACAACCAAAGATCTTTGTAGAAAAGTTGAGGGGCTCGGTTCCAAATGGCTGATTAGTGAAAAGGTACTTGCAAGGGAGGAAGTGCTTGACTCATTCAAAGCGGAAGGCAGCTGTGCGTGATTGGAGCCAATCAATTTCTCTGATTGCAGTCATTTCAGAAGAGCCCTGTTTGTTTCAACAATGTCAGAGAGAAATTCTCCAATTTACAACAAAAATAATACATTCTTGAAATCCTAAGTTTGGTTCCTCATGACATCACTACCTAATGTATTGGGCTTTTGGTTCCTGATAAACTGGGACATGATCTGTACCTCTCTTTGAAAGAACATGCACCCAGATAGATGGAATAGGTAGGATCTGCCCTTACACACTGGTACAGGATTAGATATTTTGTCATCCCCTAATGGTTATAGCTCCTGGAAAATGATGTGTATCCCCAAACAAAGAGACCCTGCTCTTAGAGGAACTCAGCTACTTTACTATTAGGGAAACCTAAAATCGCTGGTGACAAACATGCTGGGAGGCTATTTGTTTATTAACACACATTTAGTTGTGTGAAGGCACTCCTATCCATCACTGTCATCTTCTCAGGGTCAGGCAGAGGACACAATCAGGCTAATAACGAAATTAGCCTTGATCAAATTACTTCAGCCTTGGTGGTTAATAGTACCGCAAAGTTCAGTACCCCCCAAAGCCAACAATACACGATTATAGGATGTTCTTAGTGCAGTCTAAGTTAAATTAACTTTGAAATTACAGGCTCATAATGGTTATGAGTTCCCTCCCCTGGGCCCCTATTATAAGTTAAATACTATAGTTTCTCCAATATATTCCCATATTCCACCTTGCAAAGGAAAACGATGCCTTCTCCTTCAATCTCATCGTATATCTCTTGTTTACCGACCTTTTCATTTTATTGTGTCTGAATTGATTTCCTGTTTTTCTTTGCTGAGAAAACATTATCAGGGATATTCTACCTTTATGGTCTTTACATATGAACCTGAAGTGTTTACCGAAGCATGGTACAGGCTCAGTGTGTTGGTCAAGGGTAGAGAAGAAGCAATAACATACACACCTGGGATTTAATCATGTCCATAGTGGTCATCAGCCTCTCTAACTTCGGACCAAAATGCCTACCTTCCAGCAGGAGCTCATGCTCTGTGTCAGGTGTCAAGTGGAATTATCAGGGCCTTGGAGAGAGGCCTCCATTGTTTGTGAAAGCCTCAGTCACTGCCACACCGCATCTCTAGCCACAAGGGGAAATGGGACAGGAAAGCTTCTAAAGTGATCTAATTCTACATGTTAGTCCAGGTAACTCAGAGGGGAATGTGGCAATACCTAAGGCAATAGATTCACCACAACATTACAGAGTGTATATATGGTCTCCAGGCCAAGACCTACCTGTGTGTCTGTTGAACACGATTGTGAATATTCTATCTTTATTTAACTAGGCAAGTCAGTTAAGAACAAATTCTTATTTACAATGATGTAAATTATTAAAAAGTGTTCAAGGGGCAGAACAACAGATGTTTACATTGTCAGCTCAGGGATTCGATCCAGCAACCTTTCGGTTACTGGTCCAGCAACCTTTCGGTTACTGGTCCAACCCTCTAACCACTAGGCTACCTGCCTCCCCATTATGCAAAGGAACCGTCTTCACACAGAGCATCAGTATCGCGCCAATCACCGGATTCACTAGATGTGATGATAATATGTGGAATTCCTCAATTAAGAGATATACAGTGAGGGAAAAAAGTATTTGATCCCCTGCTGATTTTGTACGTTTGCCCACTGACAAAGAAATGATCAGTCTAAGTTAAGTTTATTTGAAAAGTGAGAGACAGAATAACAACAAAAAAAATCCTGAAAAACGCATTTCAAAAATGTTATAAATTGATTTGCATTTTAATGAGGGAAATAAGTATTTGACCCCTCTGCAAAACATGACTTAGTACTTGGTGGCAAAACCCTTTTTGGCAACCACAGAGGTCAGACGTTTCTTGTAGTTGGCCACCAGGTTTGCACACATCTCAGGAGGGATTTTGTCCCACTTCTCTTTGCAGATCTTCTCCAAGTCATTAAGGTTTCGAGGCTGACGTTTGGCAACTCGATCCTTCAGCTCCCTCCACAAATTTTCTATGGGATTAAGGTCTGGAGACTGGCTAGGCCACTCCAGGACCTTAAAGTGCTTCTTCTTGAGCCACTTCTTTGTTGCCTTGGCCGTGTGTTTTGGATCATTGTCATGCTGGAATACCCATCCACGACCCATTTTCAATGCCCTGGCTGAGGGAAGGAGGTTCTCACCCAAAATTTGATTGTACATGGCCCCGTCCGTCGTCCCTTTGATGTAGTGAAGTTGTCCTGTACCCTTGGCAGAAAAACACTCCCAAAGCATAATGTTTCCACCTCCATGTTTGACAGTGGGGATGGTGTGCTTGGGATCATAGGCAGAATTCCTCCTCCTCCAAACACGGTGAGTTGAGTTGATGCCAAAGAGCTCCATTTTGGTCTCATCTGACCACAACACTTTCACCCAGTTGTTCTCGGAATCATTCAGAAGTTCATTGGCAAACTTCAGATGGGCATGTATATGCCCTTCAGCCCTGGGGCGGCAGGGTAGCCTAGTGGTTAGAGCGTTGGACTAGTAACCGGAAGGTTGCAAGTTCAAACCCCCAAGCTGACAAGGTACAAATATGTCGTTCTGCCCCTGAACAGGCAGTTAACCCACTGTTCCCAAGCCGTTATTGAAATTAAGAATGTGTTCTTAACTGACTTGCCTGGTTAAATAAAGGTAAAATTAAAAAAATAATAATAATAAATAAATATGTGCATTCTTGAGCAGGGGACCTTATGGGCACTGCAGAATTTCAGTCCTTCACAGCGTAGTGTGTTACCAATTGTTTTCTTGGTGACTATGGTCCCAGCTGCCTTGAGATCATTGACAAGATCCTCCCGTGTAGTGAGATTGACATTTCTTTTGTGTTTCTTCCATTTGCAAATAATCGCACCAACTGTTGTCACCTTCTCACCAACCTGCTTGGCGATGGTCCCCTTCCAGCCTTGTGTAGGTCTACAATCTTGTCCCTGACATCCTTGGAGAGCTCTTTGGTCTTGGCCATGGTGGAGAGTTAGGAATCTGATTGATTGCTTCTGCGGACAGGTGTCTTTTATACATGTAACAAGCTGAGATTAGGAGCACTCATTTTAAGAGCGTGCTCCTAATCTCAGCTCGTTACCTGTATAAAAGACACTGGGAGCCAGAAATCTTTCTGATTGAGACCGGGTCAAATACTTATTTCCATCATTAAAATACAAATCAATTTATAACATTTTTGATATGCATTTTTCTGGATTTTTTTGGTTGTTATTCTGTCTCTCACTGTTCAAATAAACCTACCATTCAAATTATAAACGGATCATTTCTTTGTCAGTGGACAAACGTACAAAATCAGCAGGGAAGAAATACTTTTCCCTCACTGTATATCTAGAACGGCGCTGATTGAGATGGCCGCCTCGCTTTGCATTCTAAGGAAAATATGCAGTATTTTATTTTTTATGTACTATTTCTTACACTGTTACACCAGGAAATCTTATGTCTTATTACTTACAGCCGGGAGGAACTATTGGATATAAGCGCAACGTCATCTTACCAACATTACGACCAGGAATACGACTTTTCCGAAGTGGATCCTCTGTTTGATCTACCACCCAGGACAATGGATCGGATCCCAGCAGGCGACCAAAAACAACGGCGCCACAGAAGGGGCAGACGGAGCAGTCTTCTGGTCAGGCTCCGAAGACGGGCACATTGCCCACCGCTTCCGAGTATACTACTAGCCAATGTCCAGTCTCTTGACAACAAGGTAGATGAAACCCAAGCAAGGGTTGCCTTCCAGAGAGACATAAGAGATTGTAACATTCCCTGTTTCACGGAAACATGGCTCACTCGGGATACGTTATCAGTGTCGGTACAGCCACCTGGTTTCTTCACGCATCGCGCCGACAGAAAAAAACATCTCTCTGGTAAGACGAAGGGCGGGGGTGTATGCCTTATGATTAACGAGTCGTGGTGCGATCATAACAACATACAGGAATTCAAGTCCTTTTGTTCACCTGACCTAGAATTCCGAACAAACAAATGCCGACCGCATTATCTACCAAGAGAATTCACTTCGATTATAATCACAGTGGTGTACCCCCCCCCCCCCCAAGCAGACACCTCGACAGCCCTGAAAGACCTTCATTGGACTCTATGTAAACTGGAAACCACATATCCTGAGGCTGCATTGTAGCTGGGGATTTTAACAAGGCTAATCTGAAAACAAGACTCCCTAAATTTTATCAGCATATCGAATGCACGACCCGGGCTGGAAAATTTCTGGATCATTGTTACTCTAACTTCTGCAACGCATACAAAGCCCTCCCTCGCCCTCCTTTCGGCAAATCTGACCATGACTCAATTTTGTTGCTCCCAGCCTATAGACAGAAACTAAGACTGGAAACGCCCGTGCTAGGGTCTGTTCAACACTGGCCGAACAACAACATTGATGTATACGTTGATTCGGTGAGCGTGTTTATTAGCAAGTGCATCGGTGGTGTTGTACCTACGGCAACAATTAAAACCTTCCCCAACCAGAAACCACAAAAAAAGCGCGAACCACTGCTTTTAATCAGGGAAAGGCGACCGGAAACATGACTGAATACTAACAGTGTAGCTATTCCCTCCTCAAGGCAATCAAACAAGCTAAGCGTCAGTATAGAGACAAAGTAGAGTCGCGTTTCAACGGCTCAGACACGAGACATATGTGGCAGGGTCAACAATCAATAAAAGGACAAACAAAAAAAATATCAGCCTCTTTGCGGATGTCTTGCTCCCAGACAAACAAAATAACTTCATTGCTCGCTTTGATGACAATACAGTGCCACCAACACGGCCCGCTACGAAAACCTGCAGACTCTCCGCTGCCAATGTGTGTAAATATTTAAACGTGTTAACGCTCGCAAGGCTGCCGACCCAGACGGCATCCCTAGCTGCGTCCTCAGAGCATGCGCAGACCAGCTGGCTGGTGTGTTTACGGACATGTTCAAATAATCCCTTTCACATTCTGCTGTTCCCACATGCTTCAAGAGGGCCACCATTGTTCCTGTTCCCAAGAAAGTTACGGTAACGGATCTAAATGACTATCACTGACTTCCGTCATCATGAAGTGCTTTGAGAGATTAGTCAAGGATAATATCAACTCAACCCTACCTGACACCCTAGACCCACTCCAATTTGCTTACCACCCCAATAGGTCCACAGACGACACTATCGCAATCACACTGCCCTAATCCACCTGGACAAGAGGAATACCTATGTAAGAATGCTGTTCATCGATTACAGTTCAGCATTTAACACCATAGTAACCTCCAAACTTGTCATTAAGCTCAAGACCCTGGGTCTCGACCCCGCCCTGTGCAACTGGGTCCTGGACTTTGAAGGGCCACCCCCAGGTGGTGAGGGTAGGCAACAACATCTCCACCCCGCTGATCCTCAACACTGGGGCCCCACAAGGGTGTGTTTTCAGCCCTCTCTTGTATTCCCTGTTCACACATGACTGCGTGGCCATGCACGCCTCCAACTCAGTCATCAAGTTTGCAGACAACACTACAGTGGTAGGCTTGATTACCAACAACGACGAGACGGCCTACAGGGAGGAGGTGAGGGCCCTCGGAGTGTGGTGTCAGGAAAATAACCTCACACTCAACATCAATAAAACAAAGGAGATGATCGTGGACTTCAGGGAACAGCAGAGGGAGCACCTCCCTATCCACATCGACGGGACAGTGCTGGAGAAGGTGGAAAGTTAAGTTTCTCGGCGTACACATCATGGACAAACTGAAATAGACTGCATACAATTTGTTGAGTAGAGTGTTGGAGGCTATTTTGTAAATTACATCACCGAAATCGAGGATCGGTAGGATGGTCAGTTTTACGAAGATATATTTGACAGCATGAGTGAAGGATGCTTTGTTTGTGAAATAGGAAGCTAATTTTAGATTTAATTTTGGATTGGAGATGTTGAATGTGAGTGTGGAAGACAGTCAAACCAGACACCTAGGTATTTGTAGTTGTCCATATATTCTAAGTCAGAACCGTCCAGAGTAGTGATGCTGGACGGGCGGGCAGGGATCGGATCAAGAGCATGCATTTAGTTTAACTTGCATTTAAGAGCAGATGGAGGCCACGGAAGGAGTGTTGTATGGCATTGAAGCTCATCTGGAGGTCAGTTAACACAACGAAGGGCCAGAGGTATACAGAATGGTGTCGTCTGCGTAGAGGTGTATCAAAGAATCACGAGCAGCGAAAGGCAACATCATTGATATATACAGAGAAGAGAGTTAGCCCGAGAATTGAACCCTGTGGCACCCCCATAGAGACTGCCAGAGGTCCGGACAACAGGCCCTCCGATTTGACATACTGAACTCTATCAGAGAAGTAGTTGGTGAACCAGGCGAGACAAATCATTTGAGAAACCAAGGCTGTTGAGTCAGTCAATGAGAATGTTGTGATTGACGGAGTCGAAAGCCTTAGCCAGGTTGATGAATACGGCTGCACAGTAATTTCTCTTATCGATGGTGCTTATGATATCGTTTAGGACTTTGAGCGTTGCTGAGGTGCAGAACCTTGACCAGCTCTGAAACCAGATTGCATAGCGGAGAAGGCACGGTGAGATTCAAAATGGTTTGATAACTTGGCTTTCAAAGACCTTAGAAAGGCAGGGTAGAATAGATTTAGGTCTGTAGCAGTTTGGATCTCAAATCAAATCAAATCAAATTTTATTTGTCACATGGTTAGCAGATGTTAATGCGAGTGTAGCGAAATGCTTGTGCCAGTTCCGACAATGCAGTAATAACCAACAAGTAATCTAACTAACAATTCCAAAACTAATTTCTTTTCACAGTGTAAGGGGATAAAGAATATGTACATAAAGATATGAATGAGTGATGGTGCAGAGCAGCATAGGCAAGATACAGTAGATGGTATCGAGTACAGTATATACATATGAGATGAGTATGTAAACAAAGTGGCATAGTTAAAGTGGCTAATGATGCATGTATTACATAAGGATGCAGTAGATGATAGAGTACAGTATATACGTATACATATGAGATGAATAATGTAGGGTATGTAAACATTATATTAGGTAGCATTGTTTAAAGTGGCTAGTGATATATTTTACATCCTTTCCCATCAATTCCCATTATTGAAGTGGCTGGAGTTGAGTCAGTGTGTTGGCAGCAGCCACTCAATGTTAGTGGTGGCTGTTTAACAGTCTGATGGCCTTGAGATAGAAGCTGTTTTTCAGTCTCTCGGTCCCAGCTTTGATGCACCTGTACTGACATCGCCTTCTGGATGATAGCGGGTTGAACAGGCAGTGGCTCGGGTGGGTGTTGTCCTTGATGATCTTTGTGGCCTTCCTGCAACATCGGGTGGTGTAGGTGTCCTGGAGGGCAGGTAGTTTGCCCCCGGTGATACGTTGTGCAGACCTCACTACCCTCTGGAGAGCCTTACGGATGTGGGCGGAGCAGTTGCCGTACCAGGCGGTGATACAGCCCGCCAGGATGCTCTCGATTGTGCATCTGTAGAAGTTTGTGAGAGCTTTTGGTGACAAGCCAAATTTTTTCAGCCTCCTGAGGTTGAAGAGGCGCTGCTGTTTCATCGATGTGGATAGGGGGTGTTCCCTCTGCTGTTTCCTGAAGTACACAATCATCTCCTTAGTTTTGTTGACGTTGAGTGTGAGGTTATTGTCCTGACACCACACTCCGAGGGCCCTCACCTCCTCCCTGTAGGCCGTCTCGTCGTTGTTGGTAATCAAGCCTACCACTCCGCAAACTTGAGGATTGAGTTGGAGGCGTGCGTTGCCGCGCAGTTGTGGGTGAACAGGGAGTACAGGAGAGGGCTCAGAACGCACCCTTGTGGGGCCCCAGTGTTGAGGATCAGCGGGGTGGAGATGTTGTTGCCTACCCTCACCACCTGGGGGCGGCCCGTCAGGAAGTCCAGTACCCAGTTGCACAGGGCGGGGTCGAGACCCAGGGTCTCGAGCTTGATGACGAGCTTGGAGGGTACTATGGTGTTAAATGCCGAGCTGTAGTCGATGAACAGCATTCTCACATAGGTATTCCTCTTGTCCAGATGGGTTAGGGCAGTGTGCAGTGTGGTTGAGATTGCGTCGTCTGTGGACCTATTTGGGCGGTAAGCAAATTGGAGTGGGTCTAGGGTGTCAGGTAGGGTGGAGGTGATATGGTCCTTGACTAGTCTCTCAAAGCACTTCATGATGACGGAAGTGAGTGCTACGGGGCGGTAGTCGTTTAGCTCAGTTACCTTAGCTTTCTTGGGAACAGGAACAATGGTGGCCGTCTTGAAGCATGTGGGAACAGCAGACTGGTATAGGGATTGATTGAATATGACCGTAAACACACCAGCCAGCTGGTCTGCGCATGCTCTGAGGGCGCGGCTGGGGATGCCGTCTGGGCCTGCAGCCTTGCGAGGGTTAACACATTTAAATGTTTTACTCACCTTGGCTGCAGTGAAGGAGAGACCGCATGTTTCCGTTGCAGGCCGTGTCAGTGGCACTGTATTGTCCTCAAAGCGGGCAAAAAAGTTATTTAGTCTGCCTGGGAGCAAGACATCCTGGTCCGTGACTGAGCTGGATTCATTCTTATAGTCCATGATTGACTGTAGACCCTGCCACATACCTCTTGTGTCTGAGCCGTTGAATTGAGATTCTACTTTGTCTCTATACTGACGGTTAGCTTGTTTGATAGCCTTACGGAGGGAATAGCTGCACTGTTTGTATTCAGTCATATTACCAGTCACCTTGCCCTGATTAAAAGCAGTGGTTCGCGCTTTCAGTTTCACGCGAATCCTGCCATCAAACCACGGTTTCTGGTTAGGGAATGTTTTAATCGTTGCTATGGGAACGACATCTTCAACGCACGTTCTAATGAACTCGCACACCGAATCAGCGTATTCGTCAATGTTGTTGCCTGATGCAATACGAAACATGTCCCAGTCCACGTGATGGAAGCAGTCTTGGAGTGTGGAATCAGCTTGGTCGGACCAGCGTTGGACAGACCTCAGCGTGGGAGCTTCTTGTTTCAGTTTCTGTCTGTAGGCAGGGATCAGCAAAATGGAGTCGTGGTCAGCTTTTCCGAAAGGGGGGCGGGGCAGGGCCTTATATGCGTCGCGGAAGTTAGAATAACAGTGATCCAAGGTTTTGCCAGCCCTGGTGGCGCAATCGATATGCTGATACATTTTACGGAGTCTTGTTTTCAGATTAGCCTTGTTAAAATCCCCAGCTACAATGAATGCAGCCTCAGGATGTATGGATTCCAGTTTGCAAAGAGTCAAATAAAGTTTGTTCAGAGCCATCAATGTGTCTGCTTGGGGGGGAATACAGTGCCTTGCGAAAGTATTCGGCCCCCTTGAACTTTGCGACCTTTTGCCACATTTCAGGCTTCAAACATAAAGATATAAAACTGTATTTTTTTGTGAAGAATCAACAACAAGTGGGACACAATCATGAAGTGGAACGACATTTATTGGATATTTCAAACTTTTTTAACAAATCAAAAACTGAAAAATTGGGCGTGCAAAATTATTCAGCCCCCTTAAGTTAATACTTTGTAGCGCCACCTTTTGCTGCGATTATAGCTGTAAGTCGCTTGGGTTATGTCTCTATCAGTTTTGCACATCGAGAGACTGAATTTTTTTCCCATTCCTCCTTGCAAAACAGCTCGAGCTCAGTGAGGTTGGATGGAGAGCATTTGTGAACAGCAGTTTTCAGTTCTTTCCACAGATTCTCGATTGGATTCAGGTCTGGACTTTGACTTGGCCATTCTAACACCTGGATATGTTTATTTTTGAACCATTCCATTGTAGATTTTGCTTTATGTTTTGGATCATTGTCTTGTTGGAAGACAAATCTCTGTCCCAGTCTCAGGTCTTTTGCAGACTCCATCAGGTTTTCTTCCAGAATGGTCCTGTATTTGGCTCCATCCATCTTCCCATCAATTTTAACCATCTTCCCTGTCCCTGCTGAAGAAAAGCAGGCCCAAACCATGATGCTGCCACCACCATGTTTGACAGTGGGGATGGTGTGGTCAGGGTGATGAGCTGTGTTGCTTTTACGCCAAATATAACGCTTTGCATTGTTGCCAAAAAGTTCAATTTTGGTTTCATCTGACCAGAGCACCTTCTTCCACATGTTTGGTGTGTCTCCCAGGTGGCTTGTGGCAAACTTTAAACAAAACTTTTTATGGATATCTTTAAGAAATGTCTTTCTTCTTGCCACTCTTCCATAAAGGCCAGATTTGTGCAATATACGACTGATTGTTGTCCTATGGACAGAGTCTCCCACCTCAGCTGTAGATCTCTGCAGTTCATCCAGAGTGATCATGGGCCTCTTGGCTGCATCTCTGATCAGTCTTCTCCTTGTATGAGCTGAAAGTTTAGAGGGACGGCCAGGTCTTTGTAGATTTGCAGTGGTCTGATACTCCTTCCATTTCAATATTATCGCTTGCACAGTGCTCCTTGGGATGTTTAAAGCTTGGGAAATCTTTTTGTATCCAAATCCGGTTTTAAACTTCTTCACAACAGTATCTCGGACCTGCCTGGTGTGTTCCTTGTTCTTCATGATGCTCTCTGCGCTTTTAACGGACCTCTGAGACTATCACAGTGCAGGTGCATTTATACGGAGACTTGATTACACACAGATGGATTGTATTTATCATCATTAGTCATTTAGGTCAACATTGGATCATTCAGAGATCCTCACTGAACTTCTGGAGAGAGTTTGCTGCACTGAAAGTAAAGGGGCTGAATAATTTTGCATGCCCAATTTTTCAGTTTTTGATTTGTTAAAAAAGTTTGAAATATCCAATAAATGTCATTCCACTTCATGATTGTGTCCCAGTTGTTGTTGATTCTTCACAAAAAATATAGTTTTATATCTTTATGTTTGAAGCCTGAAATGTGGCAAAGGGTCGCAAAGTTCAAGGGGGCCGAATACTTTCGCAAGGCACTGTATATACGGCTGTGATTATAATCGAAGAGAATTCTCTTGGTAGATAATGCGGTCTGCATTTGATTGTGAGGAATTCTAAATCAGGTGAACAGAAGGATTTGAGTTCCTGTATGTTTCTGTGATCACACCACGTCTCGTTAGCCATAAGGCATACGCCCCCGCCCCTCTTCTTACCAGAAAGGTGTTTGTTTCTGTCGGCGCGATGCGTGGAGAAACCCGCTGGCTGCATCGACACCGAGAGCGTCTCTCCAGTGAGCCATGTTTCCGTGAAGCAAAGAACGTTACAGTCTCTTATGTCCCTCTGGAATGCTACCCTTGCTCGGATTTCATCAACCTTGTTGTCAAGAGACTGGACATTGGCGAGAAGAATGCTAGGAAGTGGGGCACGATGTGTCCGTCTACGTAGTCTGACCAGAAGACCGCCTCGTTTCCCTCTTTTGCGAAGTCGTTTTTTTGGGTCGCCGGCTGGGATCCATTCCGTTGTCCTGGTTGAAAGGCAGAACACAGGATCCGCATCGCGAAAGTCATATTCTTGGTCGTACTGATGGTGAGTTGACGCTGATCTTATATTCAGTAGTTCTTCTCGACTGCATGTAATGAAACCTAAGATGACCTGGGGTACTAATGTAAGAAATAACACGTAAAAAAAAACAAAAACTGCATAGTTTCCAAGGAACGCGAAGCGAGGCGGCCATCTCTGTCGGCGCCGGAAGTCTCCCCCTTTGAAGAGGGGGATGACCGCGGCAGCTTTCCAATCTATGGGAATCTCAGACGATACGAAAGAGAGTCTTAACAGGCTAGTAATAGGGGTTGCAATAATTTCGGCCGATCATTTTAGAAAGAGAGGGTCCAGATTGTCTAGCCCAGCAGATTTATAAGGGTCCAGATTTTGCAGCTCTTTCAGAACATCAGCTGTCTGGATTTGGGTCAAGGAGAAGTGGGGGAGGTTTGTGGGGAACGCAGGGCTGTTGACCGGGGTAGGGGTAGCCAGGTGGAAAGCAATGCCAGCTGTAGAAAAGTGCATATTGAATTTCTCAATTATTGTGGATTTATCGGTAGAGACAGAGTTCCATAGCCTCAGTGCAGTGGGCAGCTTGGAGGAGGTGCTCTTATTCTCTATGGACTTTACAGTATCCAATAACTTTGAGTTTGTACTACAGGATGCAAATTTCTGTTTGAAAAAAGCTAGCCTTAGCTTTCCTAACTGCCTGTGTATATTGGTTCCTAACTTCCCTAAAAGGTTGCAGACAGATCAAGGGAGCTAATCGATGCTAATGCAGAACGCCACAGGATGTTTTTGTGCTGGTCAAGACAGGTCTGGAGTGAACCAAGGGCTATATCTATTCCTAGTTCTACATTTTTTGAATGGAGCATGCTTATTTAAGATGGTGAGGAAGGCACTTTTAAAGAATAACCAGGCATCCTCTACTGATGGGATGAGGTCAATATCATTCCAGGATACCCCGGCCAGGTCAATTCGAAAGGCCTGTTTGCAGAAGTGTTTTAAGTAGCGTTTGATAGTGACTAGGTGTGGTCGTTTGACCTCAGACCCATTACAGATGCAGGCAATGAGGCAGTGATCACTGAGATCTTGGTTGAAAACAGCAGAGGTGTATTTGTAGGGCCAGTTAGTTAGGATGATATCTATGAGGGTGCCCGTGTTTACGTATTTGGGGTTGTATCTGGTAGGTTCAATGATAATTTGTGTGAGTTTGAGGGCATCAAACTTAGATTGTAGGATGGCTGGGGTGTTAAGCATGTCCCAGTTTAGGTCACCTAGCAGCACAAGCGCAGAAGAAAGATGGGGGGCAATCAATTCACATTTGGTGTCCAGGGCACAGCTGGGGGCAGAGGGTGGTCTATAGCAAGCGGCAACGGTGAAAGACTTGTTTTGGTACAGACCTGGATGGTAAGACAGAACTCTGCAGGCTCTCTCTGCAGTAGATTGCAACACTGCCCCCTTTGGCAGTACTATGTTGGCAGAAAATGTTAGTTAGGGATGGAAATTTCAGGGTTTTTGGTGGTTTACCTGAGCCAGGATTCAGACACGGCTCAGACATCTGGGTTGGCAGAATGTGCTAAAGCAATGAATAAAGGAAATTTAGGGAGTAGGCTTCTAATGTTAACATGCATGAAACCAAGGATTTTACAGTTACAGAAATCAACAAATGAGAGCACCTGGGGAGTAGGAGTGGAGCTAGGTACTGCTGGTCCTGGATTAACCTCTACATCAGAGGAGAAGTAGGATAAGAGTACGTCTGAAGGCTATAATTACTGTCCGTCTAGCACGTTCGGAACAGAGAGTAAAACGAGCAGGTTTCTGGGCACGATAGCATAGATTCAAGGCATAATGTACAGACAAAGGTATGGTAGGAAGAGAGTACATTGGAGGTAAACCTAGGCATTGAGTAATGAAGAGAGAGATATAGTCTCTAGAGACGTTTAAACCAGGAGATGTCATCGCATATGTGGGAGGTGGAACAGCAGTTGGTTAAGGCATATTGAGCAGGGCTATAGGCTCTACAGTGAAATAAGACAGTAATCACTAACCAGGACAGTAATGGACAAGGCATCTGCTAACCATGTGTATTTATTTAATAATATTACGAGAAAAGGTGAAAAGGCCATTTTATGATCCTTTGTGTAAGAGAGAGAAATACATCAAAACAAATGTTATTGGTTGTGTGCACAGTTTAGCATGTGTTATGGTGTAGCCAAATGCTTATGTTCCCAGTTCCTATCAATAAATGCAGTACATGGCACACAATCATCAAAAATGTACTACAGCAGCAGCAGAAACATTATTAAAGTTACCAGTGTTAATTTCAATGACTATGTGCATAGGCTATCAGTCCATAAGGTGCAGGGTAGAGTACATGGTGGTTGCTTGCTGTTGACAGTGACTAAGGGGCAGAGTAGGGCACTAGGTAAAGGGCAGGATACGGGTCTGGTGGTGGCTATTTAATACTAAAACCTGCTCATGAATTTAATGGTTTTATTATCCTGCCATTTTATTAAGTCATTTTCTCAATAAGTCTATTTTACACTGTCGGTGTTAGAATCTTAATATCACAAACAGAACTGGACTTACAGTATAACCAGTTTTAGGAGGGCATGTAATTTACCCCTGCTGGCCCTCCTTCTCCTGACATTGAAGGTGGAGTGCTCAGTTGATAATCAACCAGAACATTGCCTTGAAACTGAACCTAAACTATACCAAAAATAATTTCGCACATATTATAACAGATGAAATAAATGAAGTAAAGTATGACGGGGGAGAAAGGGGGAGAATGGATGAGTTGATGAACGAGGGGACATGAACAACGCATAATTATGTAATCACCAATTGTGAATGAAGAACAGGGTGGGCCATCCTATTTTATTGATCTATTCTAATTATAATCTCAAAATGGTATGTACCTTATATCAGTGTACCAAATCCTAGCAGTCTTATCAGTCTACTCTGACCTACTTGGAGTACACAGTGAGAGCGTGCGTACTTTACAATGGCAAGAAGAACAAGACGGCTGGATGCACATGCTGCATTAGCGTTGCTACAACATCTGAATGAAAATGACTCAGGTGGTGGGGAAGAAATGAATTGAAAAGAAATCTCTGCACAATCAGGATCAATGCACAATTTTTCATTTGTGACCGACCGGCTCGATTCGGTCCTAGGTAGCAAAATTTGAAATGGTGTTTTCATTGGATTAAAGTAGAGACTCAGAGCTAGTAAATGGTATATCATACACTGCCGTTGAGGAACAATGGGAATGTAATTCTGCTTTGTAAATTGATAAACTTGTAACCCCACTTTAGAGAAAATGTCCCTTGAATGTTTTGGAACACCTACTGGAAAGCTCTTCCTTAATAGATGCCCCACCCATCTATTAAGGATTCACGTGAGGCCATGTGCTAAACAGAGTGTGTATGGTAGTGTCGTAAACAACCAAAGATTAAGACTAAAAGTGATGAAGGTAGTAGCAACAATACTATCTATTCCTTGGCCTATATCCTAATCTGACTTTGGTGCAGTTCCTGTTGTTCTTCACATTACCGTCTCAGGTAAGCACACGCTATATCAAATCCACAGGATACAGAAAATGTAAATGGTACAGTGAAATGGTTACTTGCATATTTGCATAGAAGCAATATAAAAAATATAAGTTGTCAACGTAAAAATATTTTATAAATATTCAATAATTATTAGATGATTCTTACCCAGACACACTTGTCATGTGAAAGAAATGCTTTAACCACGCCCCCCAGCCACATCTAGCTAGGTGGATGGATCACTATTGTCTAGACATGTACACATGTTCATGAAATACAATAGATGACCATATGTCCCCCAGACACATCTGGCGAAGTTTAGACATGTGACTAGCTAGCTAGATTTCCAAGTTCCCAGTTGTTTTGAATGAATCCCAATCCATGCTACTAGTTAAAAATACAAACTGATTGTCATAGCTTGCAACCATGCATGAATCTGTAGGTAGCTAAAACTAATCAATGAGATGCAATGTTAGCTAGCTAGCTAACATTAGGTTTAAGCTAGCAAAGTAAATGACTTTATGAGATAAAAATAATATTACTACACAGATCATGCACGTAACATTAGCTAGTGAGGCAGACGGCTAACATTAGCGAGCTAACAGTACAGTGTTCAGTTGCTTCACTTTCTTGGGTACAGGAACAATTGTGAAAATCTTGAAGCGAATGGAGATAGAGATCCTCACCTGAGGTCATCCAACATTGGTGAGTAATATACTCAGAAGCATTGGGTGGTGTGCACGCTTCCTGAGTCTGACAACAACCCCACTCCTCCCTCTTGTCCGGCAGCAACGTTTTGAAGTACCACCCGGGATGAATGGGGCTGTTTTGTGTAGTTCAAACAAAGGATCCAGGTCCGGGAAGTCGAATTTCTAGAAACAGAGTGAACGTGTGTTAGCACCATCTTGTTCAAGAGAGAACTTTCGAGGGGACAAATCTTAAAGCCTAGATTTAATCAGACTAAGCGTTAACTGCCGGTAGCCAACAACCTCATAGCTGGTGTTTTGGCTGTGTCAGAGGTGTAACTGCTTTGGAGCTGTGAAATCGGTGATCGGTTGCACGTGTAGTTGTCACAAAGCCACACCACGTGTTAGAAGTTTAGAACGAGAAAGTGTAGGCTATATAAAAATAATGACACTCAAATTGAAAATCATTCAAGCAAAATAAAAAGGATTTATATCAGCCTAACCATTAACACACATTCCAGTGTTCGAATTTAAAACAATGACAATGTCCGCAATAGTAATGACGCTAACCCTAACCCATTTTCTGATTTGACCGATCCAACACAGTCCAACACCTAAATACAAACATAAACTGCTATGAGTTGTCAGTTATCAAGGGTTAAGGCAGCACTGATTGAATCTAGCCCTATGTAATAGTCAATACAACATTTAACATATGCCATAAAACAACACATTGCTACACACCGATAGAACATCTGAAACATTTGGACTCCCTCCTTACATGACATTGGAATTCTACCCACTAACTTTGAGCTATTTTTACACTCAAGACATACAGGGCAAATTAAGGCATGGGCTTTTTTTTCCAACCTTGGATGACATAAGGGGAAAGGTGATCTTTCACGGTTGCACACCTTATGGTGTTTACAGCAGAAAACGGATGATGTATGGTCCGGGTCGTCCTGCAAGGTAATTAAACAAATGATGTTTTGGCTAACAAAGCATGGTTTTGATGGGGATGAATCACTTTGAGAGAGCCCCACAGCTAGACCCACACAAGGATGCCACTTAATAGAGTTTGATGAATGGACTGTGGCCCCTGGACCAAGCAGGTGGACCCCCCATCCCTCTGCCAACACACACACACACAACACACACAAACATCACCCCTTATGGAGAGTGTGTACGGATGCAAGGTGAAAGATGGCAAAGTGCAGACCAATTATTCTACATACAAATGACCTGGGATGTGGGAGGCCTGTTAATTTTTCCTGCTGACGTCTGGAACTCTGCTGCTGTCGGATGCTGATGACGGATACCTCCACCTCCTCCTCATATCAGCCTCTACCTCTTCATGCTATCCAGTGCCCACCTTAAAGGCATGTTTACCTCCCATACTGTTATGCTTACATGGTAGCTTTATCGTTTACTGTGGAAATCGTCTCATAATGGTATGCATCAGAAACAGTATTTATGCATTGCATGCATAATCAAAAAAAAAGGATGCTTAAGAAAACATACAGTAGTTTCCTCTGATTTTACTTAAATGCAGAATTTGGAGAAGGCATGAGAGACTTGCCGTAGTTTGCACAGTCGCCGTGCGTGGTTTAAATCACTTGGGAAGTCAAGCCAGGGAAAAAAAAGCCATATAACAACCTGTGTTGTGATAATTGCGTTGTTTGCTCTAAAAGCCTGTTAGTTCATATACCTTGCCACCGTAATATATAGGCCCTTGGCCGAGAAAATCAGAAGACACAGTAGCAGTATAAATTCAACCACACCTTTGTTTCATCACAAAACCTGAGAGCAATATCTGTCCTGTTTAGTCCACAAAGCATATTGCATGTAACAAACAATTACATGACCTACAGCATGGTCAATCAAGTTAATGTTTCAGACATTTTCAGATTACTTAACAACTATTGATTTAGAACACCAGAGAGTTATTGCAAGTCGCAAAGTAAACAGGAGCTGCCGCCACTATTCCAGCACCATTTCAACATCATCAAATCGTCTATGCTTAGTCTAATATTTTGACAACTAAAAGATCCAAAACAATGTAGTCCAATCAATGTAAGATAAATATAATGTCCATGGTACTGATCTCTGTGTGTGTGTGTGTGTGTGTGTGTGTGTGTGTGTGTGTGTGTGTGTGTGTGTGTGTGTGTGTGTGTGTGTGTGTGTGTGTGTGTGTGTGTGTAAGTAGATGTCAGAAGATGTCAGAAGGTGAATTCACCAATTTGTAAGTCGCTCTGGATAAGAGCGTCTGCTAAATGACTTAAATGTAAATGTAAAATATATGTTGACTCACTCTACTTTGCCGTGATCCGACTCTTTCATGTTGCCGAAATGGTCTATGACTTACATTACATAATTTTTGTGCTTGTAGGCTAACTGGTAAAAAATGCTTGCTCGCTCGGCTAAATTGCTTTCATGGGCAAAGATTAGCTAGCTAGTTAACAATAGCCTACAACATCTACAGTTGCTACATATTGAACTTCCGTCCTCTCAGGCCAGAGGTGTCACACCCTGGTCTTAGTATTCTGTGTTCTCTTTATTATTTTGGTTAGGCCAGGGTGTGACATGGGTGATTTATGTGGTTTGTTTTGTCTAGGGGTTTTTGTAGATTGATGGGGTTGTGTGTAGTATAGTATTCTAGGTAAGTCTATGGTTGCCTAGAGTGGTTCTCAATCAGAGGCAGGTGTTTATTGTTGTCTCTGATTGGGAACCATATTTAGGCCAGGCCTACAGTGTGCTTCGCCTGTCCAGCGCTGCCGGAGTCTCCCGCCTGTCCAGCGCTGCCGGAGCCTTCCTCCTCGCCAGCGCTGCCGGAGTCTCCCGCCTGTCCAGCGCTGCCGGAGTCTCCCGCCTGTCATGAGCCGCCGGAGTCTCCCGCTTGTCATGAGCCGTCGGAGTCTCCCGTCTGTCATGAGCAGCCGGAGTCTCTCGTCTGTCATGAGCCGCCGGAGTCTCTCGTCTGTCATGAGCCGCCGGAGTCTCTCGTCTGTCATGAGCAGCTGTCATGAGCCGCCAGTCTCCCTGTCTGTCATGAGCCGCCGTCATGAGTCTCCCGTCTGTCTGTCATGAGCCGCCGGAGTCTCCCGTCTGTCGTCTGTCATGAGCCGCCGGAGTCGCCGCCGAGTCTCCCGTCTGTCATGAGCCGCCGGAGTCTCCCGTCTGTCATGAGCCGCCGGAGTCTCCCGTCTGTCATGAGCCGCCGGAGTCTCCCGTCTGTCATGAGCCGCCAGAGTCTCCAGTCTGTCATGAGCCGCCAGAGTCTCCCGTCTGTCAGCATGGAGCAGCCAGAGCCACTAGTCAGCATGGAGCAGCCAGAGCCGCCAGTCAGCCAGGATCTGCCAGAGCCACCAGTCTGCCAGGATCCGCCAGAGCCGCCATTCTGCCAGGATCCGCCAGAGCCGCCAGTCAGCCAGAATCCGCCAGTCAGCTAGGATCCTCCATAGCCGCCAGTCAGCCAGGATCCGCCAGTCAGCCAGGATCCGCCAGTCAGTTAGGATCCACCAGAGCCGCCATTCAGCCAGGATCCGCCATTCAGCCAGGATTCGCCAGTCAGCCAGGAGCTGCCCCTCAGTCCAGTGGGGCCCTTTGTTAGGGTTACTAGGCCAAGGTCAGCGGTGAGGCCAATCTAAGGATGCTAAGGAGGTGGACAAAGACTATGATGGAGTGGGGTCCACGTCCAGCGCCAGAGCCGCCACCATGGACAGTCGCCCACCCAAACTCTCCCCACCTTTGGGTGGGACTCCCGGGGTTGTGTGTAGTATAGATGGGGTTGTGTGTAGTATAGTATTCTAGGTAAGTCTATGGTTACCTAGAGTGGTTCTCAATCAGAGGCAGGTGTTTATCGTTGTCTCTGATTGGGAACCATATTTAGGCAGCCATATGCTTTGAGTATTTCGTGGGTGATTGCCTCCTGTCTCTGTGTTTTGCCCCAGTTAGGACTGTTTCTTGTTTTTTGTAGTTTGTTCATGTATAGTTTCTAGTTATTAGAGAACCATGAACTTCAACCACGTTGCGTTTTGGTCCTCTTCTCCTTCACCGGAAGAATCCCGTAACAAGAGGCACAATGTATGGATTTATCTGTCAATGACGTTTGGATTATGATGTGATTGGTGTGAAAAATTATATTGTAAATGTATATCAAGGAAGGTCAAATCCTCACTGGCTTCCGTTGCATTTAATGCTATGGGCAGCAACAATATCATACTATTTTTGACCAGACAGCATCCGATTTATGGGCTACAGAGACAGAGAGGTGCTGTTTTTCTCACTCGGATGCTTTATCCAGTGAGCTACATTTAACCTCTTGCAAATTGAATGCAAATTATGAAACACAGAGGCGAAAGGTAAAGGATTTGAAATGTTATTTTTTTTCTTGGTCAATTTTTGGGGGAAGTCTGGTGTCCCATGGCATCCTTTAACACACCATTGAGTTTGTAGCATTGTTACCTTTTATGGAATTATTAAAGCTAGGACAGAGTGAAGTAAATATATATCACACTTGTTACGTTCCGACAAGACAGACTCTAAATGTCACAAAGGGAACTAACAAAGAAAATTGCAGAAAAACAAAACAGAAAGGGGTTCAAAAGGGATTCAAAAGGCACTGATGTGGGTGCCTGCTGAAAGTTGGCAAAGTCACTAATAAGGGGTTCTGAAGGACACCCACCATGGATGCCTACTAGGTTTGCCCCCGAAAAGACAAACTAAAAGAAAACCCACAACAATTTAGGATAAGGAGTGAAAATAATATGGAGCCAATTGAACAAGGGAAACCAAAACTCAGGCTTCTTTCAAACTTTTATATAGGTTGAGCTTGAATTCGCACCTTAGCTGGTGTGAAGTATCGTGCTCTCAAGGTCAACTGGAGCATTGGGCCAGCCACTCCTAAATAGCACCTGGGCCAACACAGGTGAAACACCTTCCCACTAACGAGATGGTAAACAGCACAGGTGTAACACATACTGACTGACAAGGTGACCCCAATCTGTGCGCCCTAAGTGCTAAAATGCTATACACGCTAAAAATCCAACCTCATAAATGGAAAAAACAAAACCTGTAACACACTTAAGATAAACACCTTTAATCAACCTCCACCTACTTTGTGTGTGAGGAAAATAAAAGTGAATCATTTTTTTGCCAAAGCATGCACTAACAATGTATTGTTTTTATGGACTTCCAATCTGCTAGGTAGTAGAAGGACTAATTTGTACAATCTCCTGATACAAGTTAACTATTTTAAACATGTGTAAATTACATGAATCTGATTTACATAATGTATAGACGTTAAGAGAAAACAATACAGTCCAACCCATTGTAGTAATCTACACGATGGCAGGACAAGTTGCTTAGTCAATGAAATATTTTCAGAATAAATTCATGTTGGATTTTCCCCAGAGGACTATTTTAATCAGAATATACTATCACTTTCCATTTTTGCTTAATGAATCATGTGAATTATAGTCATATTACAAATGGCAAATCTTTGCAGGCTGTTAGTTTGTTTCTTTAGGGGTCTAATAGAAGACATGCTTCATTTAGGTCCCAGCAGTGTCCCGGAGCAATACAGAATGAATTGCATTATTTCCAACAGCTGCCATTTTCAAACGATCTTATCAGAAGTACTCTAACATAATGTGGCAGGGGGAAGTTATTATTCCGGACCAGCCGCTTTAGAGTCTCTCCATAATAGCATTCATCTTTTCAGATGAGGTATTTTACTTCCAGTTCTCCATCCCTCTCACACATTCATAGTGATTTTTACTTAATTACAAAATGTATTATGCCTCAGATGGATTCTGTCAGTGGATACATTCCCGAGGAGAAGATTTATATTCACCAAGAGTTTTGCCTTAACGCCGGAGCTTTATTTAACTCTATTGTGTAAACTATGTTTTTGCTGGAACTATATAACTACCGAAATGCAAATGCAATCACACCACTGCTCAATGCTTTGATTACATTTGGTGGATCTCAACAGTCTCTGTGGATATTTCGATTTTCATGGGACGAAAATTAAGGTTCCTAATTTTTGGTTCCATACCCAATATTTTTTCTAGTTTTGGATGACACCTGTTGGAACCTTGGCTGCCTTAGCATTTCTATCAAAGAGAACATGGCACAAAGAATATTGATGTCAATATCTGACATTGGTACAAAATAACCTGTAAGTTAAATTAAGGATAGTTAATTAAGAACAAATTCATATTTACAATGATGGCCTGGCAAGATATGCTACGAGCGTTACCTTTCTGCAGAAGTTGGCTGAACATAGAACAGGAACAAATGAGGACACCATGGAGACATCTTTAATGAGGTTAAATTATACTCTCTCTATCTTTATTCTGTCCCTCCTGTCAGTGGGTATTAGCTCATTTGGAGGAGGGTTGATTTTATGGTAGGGAAGGGGTAGGGATCCAGGATACAGAAGACAAGATAAAGTCACATTAGATACCATATGGACATTTGTTTTTGTCACTCAGTCTGTCTGTCAAATCTTTGTTCAGCAATTATTTGTTCAACTAGTCAGAATTAACTCTGTCAAAATAAATAGATAAACAAAACAATGATCAATCAGTGCATAAAATAATTCATTTCAGAATAATTGTATTTGAATATGTGACAAAAGATGACGTCTTGGTTAATTAAAGAGATAAAGGATGGAAACAGAGAATGAGAAAAAGCTTAGAATAACACTGTACATTTATTTTGCTCGTCTGATTTGGCATGGTAATTTCTTCCTATTTGCATAATGTGTACTCTTAACAGCTTTAAGAGGTGCTAAAGCTGTCGATTGCACATTTTTCAGTGGTATCATAATATTGTGAGTGTTCTGGAAAAAAGGAGCAAAGTACATTTTTTTGCTGAAAATAATTGTATTTAATTTCATTACTTGCCTCATTGTAGGTGCCCATGAATGAAAATATAAATTCACTGATGCCCCACTATTGATTCCAAGCATCCACATTTTATTGTTGAATCTATGAAATGATATGCTTGCTGTCATCACAAACAGTTGTACATTATGTCAATCAATATAGAATTAACATTGTATGTAATCCGGACTATTAATTGCCTAAAATATGTTACATTATTCAACGGCATTAGCATCTTGTTTCAAAAAGTTGGCATAGATGTTCAAATGCAACTAACTGGACCACTTCCATTTTTATAAACATTTAAAAGTTTGCGTTAACAGTCTCTTCCCTTTGAGGAGTAGTCTTATAAGTAAATTAGCATAAAATACATATGTAAATAAGACTTAACACAAACACAATCAGGCTTGATTTTATTCAACTGAACATTTCTCCCCCAAACTGAACACTCCTACTTCATCATCTCTGAGTAGAGATGTTATTTTGCCTATAATAATAAACTTCATTCCTCGCTCTTGTTTGTCGATCAAAAGTGTCCACTTGCCGCCTTGAATAGGAATAGATTACGTTCTGATTACTTTAATAATACATGAGAAATCTAATGAACATATTCAGAATCTGGCACATAACCCGAGTGTGGCGGCGTCGAGCGTTGATTAAAGTTTGCCTGTTTGGAATTTGGATAATGAACAAACACTGTAGAGAAATAGCAACCATTAACCTTTGCACCATCGTCAGTGAAATGACTCCATTTCCTTCTGCTCGAAACCACTGAAATTGGACGTACAATTTCTTACCCGCATTTTCTACCACATTACCTTTCAAGAAGCAGACTGTCTGATGGTTTTGTGTTGTCAATGGACATCACATGGCCCTCAATAGTAAGCTATACTTATGCCTGCCAGAACACATTTAATGTCTATATTTACCTATATTCAGAGTATGAATGAAATTCATTGAGTTAATTGGCTAGAAGAGCATGCTCCACACAAAGCAGACATGATTCATCTCTTATCCTGATCAGGCTATGAATACTCAACCATTTCAACTTTGCTACCACAAATCAGCACTATGGACAGCTCCTTGTAACATGTCCAATGTAAACACAACGTATATTCCCCTAACATAGAATGGCTCCTGTGGAATGTTCTACTATTCCATTAAATTCAGATGAAGGCCATTTGCAGAAAAAAAATGTTTGTTTTTTTTACTTAAAGAAAAATACGTCTGCTTTTCATTCTGAACAATCTCTATTTCTCTTCTAACCATTAAGTATTCCATTCAATGACAGAGAGCAGTAAGGTAAACCAGTGTGTTGAAGTAAAGACACTCGTAGTTGTGTAATCTTCAAAATTAGGTGCATCAGAATGTGTATATGTGTGTCTCTGCTTGCTGAGTTCCTTGTTGCCTATATTGTGTGTTGAAAATTTGCAGAGAGCAAAGAAACCGACCAGATGTCCTTCTACATAATGGGGTGCTTGGTTGTCTTACTATTGCTCCAAAGTTCTGTTTGTTTCTTCAAAGTATGGTCTTTCTTGGCACACCATCGCACTTCTGGTGTGACTCACAGTGTTCCAACTGGATATGTTTATTGTTAGTTCTGAGGCATGGTGCTGGTATGAAACCTGTTTCAACTCTTACCCAGCAATAACGATAATACGACACCAAACCTGGTCTTACCACGTCTCAAGAAACAACGTCTGCCTTATTTGGCAAGAAGCCCAGCTTAGGAATACCCTTCTCACTGCTGTTTCTATGAAAGGACAATGTTTTATTCATATGTGATCGCAATTGGATTATTTAATTTGTGTTATTTCTTATATAATTGTGCAAAATAGACACTTCATCAAAAATGAATACACCACAATGTAAAATATTGGGCTATGTGGCTCTCTCGTTCTGTCTGTCACCCACTGGGTACACACTTGTTGTTCACACGTGGAATAGACGTTGAATTGACGTCTGAGCCCAGTGGGCTCTCTCTCGCTCTCAGTCTCTCTGGTGAACAGCATGGCGCTAACAGAGATGGTCGCCTCGCTTCGCGTTCTTAGGAAACCATGCAGTATTTAGTTTTTTTATGTATTATTTCTTAAACTGTTACCCCAGGAAATCTTAAGTCTTATTACATACAGCTGGGAAAAACTATTGCATATAAGAGCAACGTCAACTTACCAAAATTACGACCAGGAATACGACTTTCCCGAAGCGGATCCTCTGTTTGGAACACCACCCAGGACAATGATTCAGATACCAGTTGGCGACCAAAAACAACGGACGGCACCACAGAAGGGGCAGACGGAGCGGTCTTCTGGTCAGGCTCCCTAGACAGGCACATCGCTCACCGGTCCCAAGGATAGTACTCGACAATGTCCAGTCTCTTGACAACAAGGTAGAAGAAATTCGAGCAAGTGTTGCCTTCACGGAAACATAGCTCACTTGGGATATGCTATCAGAGTCGATACAGGCACCTGGTTTCTTCACGCCTCGTGCCGACAGAAAAAACATCTTTCTGGCAAGAAGAAGGGCAGGGGTGTATGCCTTATGATTAATGAGTGGTGGTGTGATCATAACAAAATACAGGAACTCAAGTCCTTTTGTTCACCTGACCTAGAATTCCTTACAATCAAATGCTGACCACATTATCTACCAAGAGAATTCTCTTAGATTATAATCACAGCCGTGTACCCCCCCCCCCCCGAAACTGAAAGCGCGAACCACTGCCAGGGAAAAGTAACCGGAAACATGACCGAATACAAACAGTGTAGCTATTCCCTCCGCATGGCAATCAAACAAGATAAGCGTCAGTATGGAGACAAAGTAGAGTTGCAATTCAACGGCAGACATGAGACATATGTGGCAGGGTCTACGGTCTATCACGGATTACAAAAAGAAAATCAGCCCTAATGCGGACACCGACATCTGCACCCAGACAAACTAAACAACGTCTTTGCTCGCTTTGAGGACAATACAGTGCCATTGACGCTGCCCGCTACCAAAACCTGCGGGCTCTCCTTCACATATTCAAGCATTCCCTATCCCTGTCTGCTGTTCCCACATGCTTCAAGAGGGCCACCATTTCCAAAGAAAGCTAAGATAACTGATCTAAATGACTATTGCCCCGTAGCACTCACCTCCGTCATCATGAAGTGCTTTGAGAGACTAGTCAAGGATCATATCACCTCAACCCTACCTGACACACTAGACCCAATCCAATTTGCTCACCGCCCCAATAGGTACACAGACGACAAAATCACAATCATACTGCACACTGCCGTAACCCACCTGGACAAGAGGAATACCTATGTAAGAATCCTGTTCATCGATTACAGCTCAGCATTTAACACCATAGTACCCTCCAAACCCTCGTCATTAAGCTGGGTCTCGACCTCGCCATGTGCAACTGGGTCCTGGACTTTCTGACGGACCGGTGGTGAGGGTAGGAAACAACATCTCCACCCCGCTGATCCTCAATACTGGGGCCCCACATGGGTGCATTCTCAGCCATCTCTTGTACTCCCTGTTCAGCCATGACTGCGTGGCCATGCACGCCTCCAACTCAGTCATCAAGTTTGCAGACTACACTACAGTGGTAGGCTTGATAACCAACAAGACGAGACGGCCTACAGGGAGGAGGTGAGGGCCCTCGGAGTGTGGTGTCAGGAAAATAACCTCACACTCTACATCAATAAAACAAAAGGAGATGATCGTGGACTCCAGGGAACAGCAGAGGGAGCACGCCCCTATCCACATCGATGGGACAGTGGTGGAGGAGGTGGAAAGTTTTAAGCTCCTCGGCATACACATCACGGACAAACTGAAATGGTCCACCAACACAGACCGTATGGTGAAGAAGGAGCAACAGTGCCTCTTCAACCTCAGGAGGCTGACGATATTTGGCTTGTTGCCCGAAAACATTCACAAACTTTTACAGATGCGCAATCGAGTGTCCTGTTGGGCTGTATCACAGCCTGGTACGGCAACTGCTCCTCCCACAACCGTAAGGCTCTCCAGAGGCTAGTGAGGTCTGAACAACGCATCATCGGGGGCAAACTATCTGCCCTCCAGGATACCTACACCACCCAATGTCACAGGCAAAAACGATAATCAAGGACAACAACCACCCGAGCCACTGCCTGTTCACCCAGTTATCATCCAGAAGGCGAGATCAGTACAGGTGCATCAACGCTGGGACCGAGAGACTGAAAAACAGCTTCAAGGCCATCAGACTGTTAAACATCCATCACTAACATTGAGTGGCTGCTGCCAACATACTGACTGAAATCTCTAGCCACTTTAATAATTAAACATTGGATATAATAAATGTATCACTATTCACTTTAAACAATGCCACTTTATATAATGTTACATACCCTACATTACTTATCTCATATGTATATACTGTACTCTATACCATCTACTGCATCTTGCCTATGCTGCACGGCCATCACTCATCCATATATTTGTATGTACATATTCTTATTCATTCCTTTACACTTGTGTGTATAAGGTAGTTGTTGTGAAATTGTTAGATTACTTGTTAGATATTATTGCATGGTCGGAACCAGAAGCACAAGCATTTCGCTACACTCGCATTAACATCTGCTAACCATGTGTATGTGACCAATAAAATGTGATTTGATTTAATCATTCTCTGATCATTCTTTCACACATCCTTCATATTCTTAATCTCTCTCTCTCCTGTAATCCCTCACTCTCTGTGTATTTGGTGTTTGTGAGTCCCTATTATGAAAACCACAAAACATGATGAGGAGTAGAGGGAGAGAGAGTTGTAAAGGCTCTTCGAACTCCATCCTACATCACTTAGAGCAGCATGGCACATATTTCAACTTAGTACTCCCAGGTGATGTATGGAGGATAACGCTGGCTACACTGAGTGCATAAAAGTGTCTGAGAGTAGCATTGTCTTAAATATCCTGAAGAGAGCATTAACATGTATTAACTTGAAGTGCTTTTACCAGACCCACGGAGGAAGATGTGACATGAAAACACTAAATGTTCTCAGAGCACAGTGATAGTTTGGGAGACGTCTGGCATTTATGCTGATTGACAGTTGCATAAGATAACAAAGTCAGGGCCTTACACTTTCATGTTTTTTAGCTCAAAGCTCAATCTAGCACTGCAGGGAATTTAAATTCAGCCCTGTGAAAATGTAAATGGTATTGCAGCCTAGGTAGAGGTTTTGTAAAAATGGGTTGAGTTTTGTGTTGAGGGCGTGGCATATGGTGATTGGGAAAGGGTGTGAAAATCAACAGGAATGGGATAAAAAAGAGTTAAAACGGTTTCAAAACACTTGAAACCAAGTTACCGTCTGTTGTATATTTCACAGAGCAGGATGAATGAATTTATCAATGAACTTTGATAAACATTCTGAACCGATCATATTTCCACGAAAAGACAGGCCTGATAAAAACACTTATTTCGCAAAAAAAATCCATCCTAAACATGTATACACAATAGAAATTAAAGAGTTATTTCTGAGTTTACATAGGTCATCTGACTTACCCTGCCAAGTGAATTACCCAACAGCTGAGGGATTTTCACAAGATGGATTCTTGTAAAATCCTATAGATTTTGTTTCCGATTTCCTTAGTATCACAGATTCAACTAAAGGACAGACAGGTGACATTTCTTTAGAAGCTTAACACTGAATGGAAGTTGATGTAAAAACCTATAATAGGTTTCAGAACTTCATTTTGTGGTAACGGCTTTTAAAGGATTATGTATGCTGCCAGTAGAACTAGCACTTGTGAAGTGTAACTGAAAAACGTTCAGTTTGGAGCTTTATTCAGTCACTAGCTCTGTTCTACGGTTGCCCATCTCTCTAACTCCATAGATAGCGTCTGTTGGTAGATGGGAGGAATGTAATGAGACTAGTTTTTGTTGAGAGGTTGGTAATGAAAATACTTCCCTTGACATTGTGCTGACTTTTCACTGCTTGTTGGAAATGTTCTCAGTGAGAATGGAAGAAATAGTGTGATTCTCTTGACAAGATTCATTCCATCAACAATGATCATTGATCTGTATGAGGATGACCCTATGTTTAATTTTTTGGTAACCCGTTATTTTACAGCCAGGTCAGTACTGGGTATTTATAGGTAAACGTCATGGTATTTAACGTAATTGATGGGTAAAAAACATTTTTTCCACTGCAACTATTTCCTATTTTCAGAGTACTTAGTTACTGCTTGTCAAGACTTCCGCCGAAGTCGGTCCCTCTCCTTGTTCAGGTGGTGTTCGGCGGTCGAGGTCACCGACCTTCAAGCCATCATTGATCCATTTTTCATTTTCCATTGGTTTTGTCTTGTCTTCCTACACACCTGGTTCCAATCCCATTCATTACATGTTGTGTATTTAACCCTCTGTTTCCCCTCATGTCCTTGTCATAGATTGTTTGTTGTATGTAGGTGTGTTACTTGTTCTGGTGTGCGACGGGTTTTGCACCCTATTATGTTATTTTTGTATACTTTGGTTTTCTGAGTTTATTTTGAATGTTTATTAAACAGCTCCGTTTTTACCAAGTTCATTCTCCTGCGCCTGACTTCCCTGCCACCAGCACGCACCGCATTACACAATCTCTGACCACACTATGGAGTCAGCAGGAGAGTGTCATGACGTTGGCCTCTTTGGGTATAGCAAGCCCCATCCCCCTCTCCCTGCCTCCCCCTTTCCTCCTTCAACTAGGCTGCTGTGGTCAGAGAGATGTCGTAAATTCCTGAGGATCTCCTCATTGACACACAGTATAGAGAGAGTAAATTTTCATAGAAGACAAAGGAAATCCTTCCACCTCACAGAACACAGAACATTCTCCTGCGCCCGACTTCCCTGCCACCAGCACGCACCACATTGCACTGTTTATAAATAAGTACATATTTAAGTATATTCTGTTACCAAGTATTTACCTAGTAAGTACCTAATACTTACCGGGCTGTAAACTAAAGGATTACAGCATTTTCTTAGCATTTGATTACTTACACATCCTACAAAACAATCACAATTTGTGTGCCAAAGCCTTTCAACCATAAATGCGTCCACAAGTGAATGTTTACTGTACAAGCATATCATCAAAAGGTTACACTCCATGGTGTTACACTTCTTAATCAAGACACTTTTTAATGTAGTGGGATCTCTGTATAATGGTTCCATTAGTCCAAAACTTTAGAGGAAAGGTTGAGGTTCGCCCTACTAGATGGTTGTTATTCCTTTAGGAAAACAGATTTGGGGGAAATATTCCCTTCTGTGTCTGTCATTTGCTGTTGGCAACCTTTAATAACATTCCCATTGTTTGAAAGCGTGGTGACACACACACGCACACACACACAATCACATACAATCACACGCGCGCACACACACACAAGCTCTCTGTTGGAAAGGGAGAAAAGTGTCAGCTGGAGGCACAGAAAGATAGGCCGCCCCCGCTACACACTTAATCTTAATGAAAAACGAGTCTGCCTCCCAACTGGGTACTTTGGCTGACATCCATTGATGTCCTTTCCTCAATCTTTTTTCCACATCTTCTAAGCTACAATGCACTATGTAGTTGTTTCTTGTATTTAAATATTGATAAAGATAAATGGTAGGCAACAGCAGTTATGGTTACGTGACTATGGCCATTACAGTTTGAGAATATGTAATTTTCATTACCCCAATGACTATATATTAATGTGCACTTTGTTTTATTGGGTGCTTTTCAAAATATAGAAAGTAACATTTTCGACATATTTCCTCTCCTCCATACCTAGTTTACGGTAAAGCATGATTAATTACTAATCTGTATTTTACTTTTCTGAGAGATATTGGCATATACTAATTTAACAAATGGAATTACTCCGGAAGATAGTAATTTGGAAATTGGCCATTGTAACTATTATGATGTCCATTTCTCTATAACACAAGCAGTAGGCCTAAAATATAGGGCAAGTTTAGCAACATCAACCTTATGACCTTGGCAGCTCATTAGCATTCAGCTGACAACTCATTTCTGCAAACCAGCAAAATAATAAGGCAAGAAGCATCATTAATTGTTACCTGCGGCTAAGTGGTGATGGTTATGTGATCTGCTATCCAGGTGGTTGCATTGTATAGACAAAGGCGATAATTGATCAAATATACTGTACCAACAATTTCTCAATTTTCAACCTTTTATTTTTGCTTATCTTACTGATGCATGCAGTGAAATAATTATTCTGATTTTTCATGAGAAAATGCTGTTTTTTTTAAATGGAATCAGTGTTTTTTTTTCTTTCAAATACACAGTCAGGTCCAAATGTATTGGTACCCTCGATTAAGATGAGGAACAAAGACTGTATTAAATATATAATACAAATACTGAGCTATATTGTAGTAATTCAAAAAAGTATATATGTTATACTATGTTATACTAATACAATTTCTCAGAGAAAGAGATTTTGTTAACAAGTAATCATTTATTTTGATAATTTTTTCAATACTTTTCTTTACCTCACCTTACGAAGATAACGGAACTTTTTGTCAAATGTTTTATGAGATTGGAATACACACTGGGAGGCATCTTAGACCATTCCCCCATACATAATATTTCCAGGTCCTTGATATCTTCGTCTGCGCTTCTGGGTTCAATTCCAGAAACTGAGATGGCCATCACAAAATATTGATTTTGTGGCCATTTTTTTGTGGATTCTTATGTGTGTTTACGATTACTGTCTTTACATTTACATTACATTTAAGTCATTTAGCAGACGCTCTTATCCAGAGCGACTTACAAATTGGTGAATTCACCTTCTGACATCCAGTGGAACAGCCACTTTACAATAGTGCATCTAAATCATTTAAGGGGGGGTGAGAAGGATTACTTATCCTATCCTAGGTATTCCTTGAAGAGGTGGGGTTTCAGGTGTCTCCGGAAGGTGGAGATTGACTCCGCTGTCCTGGCGTCGTGAGGGAGTTTGTTCCACCATTGGGGGGCCAGAGCTGCGAACAGTTTTGACTGGGCTGAGCGGGAACTGTACTTCCTCAGTGGTAGGGAGGCGAGCAGGCCAGAGGTGGATGAACGCAGTGCCCTTGTTTGGGTGTAGGGCCTGATCAGAGCC
Organism: Oncorhynchus masou masou; assembly: GCF_036934945.1. Lineage (NCBI taxonomy): Eukaryota > Metazoa > Chordata > Actinopteri > Salmoniformes > Salmonidae > Oncorhynchus > Oncorhynchus masou. The sequence goes on along the minus strand of NC_088241.1, from coordinate 24,796,021 downwards.
TGGAGGTACTGCGGTGCCGTTCCCCTCACAGCTCCGTAGGCAAGCACCATGGTCTTGTAGCGGATGCGAGCTTCAACTGGAAGCCAGTGGAGAGAGCGGAGGAGCGGGGTGACGTGAGAGAACTTTGGAAGGTTGAACACCAGACGGGCTGCGGCGTTCTGGATGAGTTGTAGGGGTTTAATGGCACAGGCAGGGAGCCCAGCCAACAGCGAGTTGCAGTAATCCAGACGGGAGATGACAAGTGCCTGGATTAGGACCTGCGCCGCTTCCTGTGTGAGGCAGGGTCGTACTCTGCGGATGTTGTAGAGCATGAACCTACAGGAAAGGGCCACCTCCATGATGTTGGTTGAGAACGACAGGGTGTTGTCCAGGATCATGCCAAGGTTCTTAGCGCTCTGGGAGGAGGACACAATGGAGTTGTCAACCGTGATGGCGAGATCATGGAACGGGCAGTCCTTCCCCGGGAGGAAGAGCAGCTCCGTCTTGCCGAGGTTCAGCTTGAGGTGGTGATCCGTCATCCACACTGATATGTCTGCCAGACATGCAGAGATGCGATTCGCCACCTGGTCATCAGAAGGGGGAAAGGAGAAGATTAATTGTGTGTCGTCTGCATAGCAATGATAGGAGAGACCATGTGAGGTTATGACAGAGCCAAGTGACTTGGTGTATAGCGAGAATAGGAGAGGGCCTAGAACAGAGCCCTGGGGGACACCAGTGGTGAGAGCGCGTGGCGAGGAGACAGATTCTTACGCCACCTGGTAGGAGCGACCTGTCAGGTAGGACGCAATCAAGCGTGGGCCGCACCGGAGATGCCCAACTCGGAGAGGGTGGAGAGGAGGATCTGATGGTTCACAGTATCGAAGGCAGCCGATAGGTCTAGAAGGATGAGAGCAGAGGAGAGAGAGTTAGCTTTAGCAGTGCGGAGCGCCTCCGTGATACAGAGAAGAGCAGTCTCAGTTGAATGACTAGTCTTGAAACCTGACTGATTTGGATCAAGAAGGTCATTCTGAGAGAGATAGCGGGAGAGCTGGCCAAGGACGGCACGTTCAAGAGTTTTGGAGAGAAAAGAAAGAAGGGATACTGGTCTGTAGTTGTTGACATCGGAGGGATCGAGTGTAGGTTTCTTCAGAAGGGGTGCAACTCTCGCTCTCTTGAAGACGGAAGGGACGTAGCCAGCGGTCAGGGATGAGTTGATGAGCAAGGTGAGGTAAGGGAGAAGGTCTCCGGAAATGGTCTGGAGAAGAGAGGAGGGGATAGGGTCAAGCGGGCAGGTTGTTGGGCGGCCGGCCGTTAGATTTCATCTGGAGAGAGAGGGGAGAAAGAGGTCAGAGCACAGGGTAGGGCAGTGTGAGCAGAACCAGCGGTGTCGTTTGACTTAGCAAATGAGGATCGGATGTCGTCGACCTTCTTTTCAAAATGGTTGACGAAGTCATCTGCAGAGAGGGAGGAGGGGGGGGGGAGGAGGATTCAGGAGGGAGGAGAAGGTGGCAAAGAGCTTCCTAGGGTTAGAGGCAGATGCTTGGAATCTTCTTGCTGGAAGATCCACTTGCGGCCAGGTTTCAGCCTCTTGGCAGAGGCAAGCAGGTTTTTGGCAAAAATGCCCTGGTACTGGGTAAAGTTCATGATACCATTGACGTTAACAAGGGCCTCAGGAACAGTGGAAGCAAAATAGCCCCATAATATCAAAGATCCAACATCACATTTTACAGTAGGTATGGGTTTTGTTTTCTGCTTATGCATCCTTATTTTTCGACACCAAACACACCACTGGGGTGTGTGACCAAAGAGATCTATTTTCATGTCATCCAACAAATGTTAATGCCTGGAGTTTGCTAAACGGCATTGCCACCTGGATTGGAACAGTGCTATGGTCGCGCACACCAGAGCTCTTTGGCCACTCACACCAGTGTTGGGTTTGGTATCGCAAAATCGAAATCAGTCTCCAGACTTGAACCCCATTTAAAAGCTGTAGTTTGAATTGAAGAGGGCAGTCCAGAAGCACAGATGAAGTATAGCAAGGATCTGGAAAGATTCTGTATGGATGAATGGTCTAAGATCCCTCCCATTGTGTACTTCAACCTCATAAAACATTCTAGGAAAAGGCTCAATGCCGTTATCCTCTCACGTTGAGGTATGAAAGGTGTTGAAAAAAGAGGTAGCATTCATTTTGACCTGTATCTTTTTGAGAGAAAATGTTTTTATTACTTGTTAAATAAAATCTATGAACAATTGCGTTAGTATATATTCTTTATCAAGAGTGCCAATCATTTTGGACCTGACTGTATGTGAGTGAGAGGGGTAAACATGACAGAATCTGTACATTTAGGTGAACATGTTTGGACAGGATGACTTAATTTAAAGTTAATACATGGTTGCCTCCACTGTAGTGTTACGGCATTGGAGAGTGGAAAACAAATTGAATTACAGTGATATGTGCTATACTTTCAGAAAGGAAAGAAGAAATTAGACATTTTCCTTCCTTCTTTTGTAGTACCAACGGGCCCCAAGTTGACTTTGTTGAACATGCTGTGTTGGTCTCCACTTGTACAGTAAACAACAGCCTAGAGCTGAGTCCTGACCCTTACGCCTGTCAGATCATGAACTTGGAGCTGTGACTTTCTCTTCTTAGCACTCACTTCATTTCCGGGTCTTCACTGGAGGGTAGGAGGCCTTGTCATGAGTAGTAGGCCAAAGAGGCCTCGGCCTTGGTTAAAGGGTCTTGTCCCTCTTGGGGGATACTGACAGGGTCGCTCCTTGGGGTTCCCAGCATGTCATAACACATTAAGGGATCCAGAAAGCCAGAGTGAATAAGGGTTTGACATGTTAAACCCCACCAGCCAAAGGATTGAACACTTAATTAACTCCTCACAGCTCCAAAATACTCTTCATTAATATTTGGGATTACTGAGTTCTTCGTATATGACCTCTACATCAGAAAATATTTGGTTTGTCTTATGTGAAAATAGACTTCTGTCTTTGAGTAGATAAAAGAAAAATATGTTAGTGTACACACATTTGATGGTGATATTTCAAGGATATATCATCGGTCTGTCACACCCTTACCCTGATCTTACCTGTCCATTTTTCCCCATTATCCCCTGTGTGTTTATACCTGTGTTTTCTGTTTGTCTGTTGTCAGTTCGTCTTGTCTTGTCAAGCCTACCAGCATGTTTTTCGTGTACTCCTGTTTCTCTCTTGCCCCTGTTTTTCTGGTTTTGACCACTAGCCTGCCTGCCGTTCTGTACCTGTCTCACACTGCCCTGGATTACTGACCTCTGCCTGTCCTTGACCTGTCATCTGCCTGCCCCCTATTTTGTTTATAAACATCTGTGATTCGAACTCATCTGGGTCTTATCCTGAGCTCTGATGCGGTTATATATTCATACATCTTTAATTTTAATGGCCAATATATCCATAAATACCTCACATTTTCACATGTTCCTTTTTAGCATTTGGAAACACATCTCAAAGGTGCACTTAGTGCTCTCCAGCCATGGACTTGAGCTATTATTCAGCTCGTTGGGCAGGGGATTGTAAACGTAAATCTCAACCTGGTGTGGAAACATCTTGAAAAATCCCAGATTGTAGCTGTCTGTGAAATACATTTGTGTTTTTTCATCAGAAATGATTGGTTATGGGTACCTTTATGTGTGTGTAAAATATTACTATTGTCGGATGCTTTATTTAGAGATTGTAGATGTGTAGCTATGGAGAGAACCGGGATGAAAGTTGTCAGGATTTGGCCAGGGTTGTTCCGGGTTTTGGTCACTAGATGCCCCCATTGTGCTTTTTGACCTTATGTTTTTTCCCTTGTTCCCCATTATTATTTGCACCTGTGCCTCGTTTACCCTGATTGTATTTAAACCCTTAGTTTCCCTCAGTTCTGTGCTCTGTGTTTGTATGTTAGCACCCAGCCCTAGTGTTCTGTGTATTCTTGTCGATTCCGGTGGATGCTCTTGTGGAATTCTGTTTTTGTTTTTGAGTATCTCTTGAGGCTTTTTTGTGCTATACCTACCACCTTTTGGATTTGCCATTTTGTATTGAAGGACTTCTCCTTTTTTTACTTTATTAAATACACCGTCTTAAGTACTGCTGTGTCTGCCTCATCTTCTGGGTTCTGCTGACTATTCGTGGCTCAGTTGGTTAAGTGACTGTTTCTCACTACGGAGACCCAGGTTCGTAACCGGGTCCTGACAGAAAGTAACATGTTTAGTTTTTTTCTTAATTAGTTACAGATCAATACAGTAGATCTAGAAAAACATGAGCAGCAACTCATCTATGTATGTCCTCTACCATAAGCAACTTTTAAGATGGTCATACCATGAATTCATTTAGCTATTTGATACCCCTTTATGTATCCCTAAAACTATATATATAAACAAAATATTTGATAAAATATTGAATTTGGCCTTAACTACTATAGCCCACATAAACACAATTCAAAAACACATTAAAACAATTAATCATAAGGAATTAATGTTTGTCTTATACTTTATATAGGAGAAATAAGAAAGCTTAGGAAATGTAACCCCTTATAGTTGTTGGCACAGAACAACCTCCATTTCCATTTGTTTGTATAGGTTACCTTCAGAAGAGTCCTGGGACACTTGTGGGGGAGAACACCATCGTGTTTGTGAGTGTCTCCCCTTTCCATAGAGTGGTCATAATAGTTTGTAGGCCATTTGCAGGGTGCAAAGCTTTTCCCGAGAAGATCGATTTTCGGGATGTCTCATGGTCTGACAAACACCACTGTAACTCGGCCAATTCTATTGATGTCATATATAATTTTAAAACATTCAGTCACTTTTTGATAGTTTACATTATAAAAGCAATATGAATTGATGTGAAGTTTGAAGTAAATTGACCCAAAAGCATTTTTGACCTCCATTGGACACAATGGTATTGCAGTTCTAAAAATGAAGAGTCTTATTATGAATTCTCTAATTAATTCTGAAGAGGATATTGACTTGGAACTATCTGTGTCTTTCTGCCTGTCTGTCTGTCTGCGTAACTGCTTGCCTGTCTATCTGCGTAACTGCTTGCCTGCCTGTCGGCCTGCCTGTCTGTCTGGGGGGAGAGAGAGAGAGAGAGAGAGGAGGAAAAGAGAGATGAGAGGAGGCGGAAGAAGGAAAAGAAGGAGGGAGAGAGATTGGAGGGGGTAGGAGAGAGAGAGAACGGGGGGAGTGAGGGAGGGGAAAGAGAGATGGAGAGGGTGAGATCAGAGCGGGTGAAAGAAAGGGATGGCTAAAGAGACAGGGCTAACAAGGGAAATACATTTTAACAACACTGTCATCTCAGATTTTCAAAATATGCTTTTCAACCAAAGCTACACAAGCATTTGTGTAAGAGTATTGATAGCCTAGCCTAGCATAGCATTAAGCCTAGCATTCAGCAGGCAACATTTTCACAAAAACAAGAAAAGTATTCAAATAAAATCATTTACCTTTGAAGAACTTCGGATGTTTTCAATGACGAGACTCTCAGTTAGATATTTGTGTAAGAGAAATAGCTCCGTTTTGTTCATCACGTTTGGCTAAGAAAAAAAAACGAAAATGCAGTCACAACGCCAAACTTTTTCCTAATTAGCTCCATAATATCGACAGAAACATGGCACACTTTGTTTAGAATCAATCCTCAAGGTGTTTTTCACAATTCTATTCGATGAAAAATCATTCCTGGCAGTCGGTTTCTCATCAGAGGCAGACGGAAAAATACTGCAGCTGGAGATTACGCAATAATTGCGACGGAGGACACCAAGCGACCACCTGGTAGATGTAGTCTCTTATGGTCAATCTTCCAATGATATGCCTGCAGACACCTTGGGGAAACGTAAGCTGAATCCTAGCTCCTCCACTGCCATATAAGGAGTCATTGCCATGAGGTGGTTTCAAAAAATGCGGCACTTCCTGATTTGATTTTTATCTGGTTTTTTTTCTGTAACATGAGTTCTGTGGCACTCACAGACAATATCTTTGCAGTTTTGGAAACGCCAGAGTGTTTTCTTTCCAAAGCTGTCAATTATATGCATAGTCGAGCATCTTTTCGTGACAAAATATCTTGTTTAAAACGGGAACGTTTTTCATCCAAAAATTAAAATAGCGCCCCCTAGTTATAAAAGGTTAAATGATATTGCAAATTGGAATGGTAGAGTTATGTCTTTCAAGGCGTTATCAGACTTGTATGTGATGGTCTGCTCATTCCAAGAGCACAACCAATTGATTACAGCATCACCCCAACACTGGAGGAGGCAGGTGACAGTGAGAAGAGATAGAGAACTGGTCTGTCTTACGGAGGAATAAAAATAGCATAAATAGGAAAGTATACGAGTTTCATTTGAGGACCAGGATGTTGACAACTGTGACATGCTGATTGCAAAATTGTTAGGAAGAGATTTTTGATGTACCGATTCCATGGTACATGGTGTATGAGTTGATATATAAAACATTGCAAGATTCAAGACTAAAATTATTATAAAGAATTATTGCGAACAACAAAATGTCGAATATTTTGGGCATAAAATACCCAAAGCTCTGCAGATTTTGTTGTGAGGATACAGAATCAATAGACCCTCAGGTAGCCTGTTTCTGGTCTCAGGTTCAGGAATGGCTAAAAATGCATAACATTTATCTAAAATTGACCCTAGAAATAGTACTGTTAGGAGATCTTGAGAGACTGGGTCAGTCAATTACATATGTACTAATAATATAAGTACAATTATTTATCTTCACCTCGCACTCTATGGATTCTATTCGATTAGATTGAAATTGTACGTTAAACATCACAGCATAGTTGAAAGATATACACTACCACTCAAAAGCTTGGGGTCACTTTGAAATGTCCTTGTTTTTGAAAGAAAAAAACAATTAAAATAACATCAAACTGATGAGAAATACAGTGCAGCCATTGTTAATGTTGTAAAGGACCATTGTTGCTGGAAATGGTTGATTTTTTTAATGGAATATCCACATAGTCTTACAGAGACCCATTATCAGCAACCATCACTCCTGTGTTCCAATGGCACGTTGTGTCCAAGTTTATCCAAGTTTATCATTTTAAAAAGGCTAATTGATCATTAGAAAACCCTTTTGTAATTATGTTAGCACAGCTGAAAACTGTTGTTCTGATTAAAGAAGAAATAAAACTGGCCTTCTTTACACTTTTTGAGTATCTGGAGCATCAGCATGTGTGGGTTTGATTACAGGCTCAAAATGGCCAAAAAACAAAGACATTTCTTCTGAAACTCATCAATCTATTCTTGTTCTGAGAAATGAAGGCTATTCCATGAGAGTAATAGCCAAGAAATGTAAGATCTCGTACAACACTGTGTGCTACTCCCTTCACAGAACAGTGAAAACTGGCTCAAACCAGAATAGAAAGAGGAGTGGTAGACCCCGTTGCACCACTGAGCAAGAGGACAAGTAAAGTAGTGTCTAGTTTGAGAAACAGATAACGCACAAGTCCTCAACTGGCAGCTTCATTAAATAGTACCCGCAAAACACCAGTCTCAACATCAACAGCGAAGAGACGACTCCAAGATGCTGGCCTTCTAGGCAGAGTTGCAAATAAAAAGCCATATCTCAGACTGGCCAATAAGAATAAAAGATTAAGATGGGCAAAAGATCACAGTCACTGGACAGAGGAACTCTGCCTAGAAGGCCAGCATCCCGGAGTCGCCTCTTCACTGTTCCCCACCCCCCATTTTTATTTTCATTTTATTTATTAGGGGTCTGATGGTTGAGGGGCAGCTTTTGGGGAACTGTGGGGGGATCTAGGAGGGTTCGGGTCCCTATTTTGGGCCTTGTGGGAGATGTCGACATGCCCTTGAGCATGGCATTGACCCTGGATACTTCTGTGTGTCCCTCTGAATGGGAGTCTGTAGGATGACTGGTGTGGTGTAGTTGTTGAGCGGCTTCACTGCAGGTATGTTGTATAAAAAATGTAATAAATAAATAAAAAGAAGGGGATGGAGTGAAAAGAGAATGGGGGGGGATAAAGAGAATGTAGAGAGGGAAAGGGAGACAGACATGAGTAAAACATATACCTTATCTTTTCCATTGACTGCTTTGTGTTTTCAACCTGTTCAACCTGTTTTTTATACAACATACTTGCATAGATGACCAGCAGGGTCAAGTAATATAAACAATGGTTATAGAGGGTGCAACCGGTCAGCACCTTAGGAGTAAATGCCAGTTGCTTTTCATAGCCGAGCATTCGGAGGTCGAGAGGGAGGTCGAGAGATAAAGAGAGAGAGAGGGAGGATTGAAACACACACAGTAGCGCGTGGAATAGCAATACATGTCAATTTAATGCTGTAATTTTGCTTTACAGTACTATTTTCCGTACTGTAAAACATTACAGCATCCCTGTAAATGTACAGCAAGGATGCTGTAATATGTCTTTACAGTAAAGAAAATAGTATTGTAAAACACATTACAGCTTCTCTGCTGTAAAGCAAAATTACAGTATTAAGCTGGTAACTCTGGTGCCAGGATAATGCTGTAAATTTACAGGGATTTTTTTTTACAGTGCAGCACTGGGGATGGGTTTGCTGCCATGCTCACTTAGCCAGCAGGAAAGATGAAAGATACTTACATATGACCGATTAGCATCTCTAATGGAGAGATGGTAAGAAGGGAGGAGAGCAAAAATGCATTTCCTGCTTTTGGCAGCATCCCGTCTACAATATTGAAATAAAAACAGCTAATGACAGTTTTGACCCTGTTAATTACTGACACGTAAATAAAATAAAATCAAATCAAATTTTATTTGTCACATACACATGGTTAGCAGATGTTAATGTGAGTGTAGCGAAATGCTTGTGCTTCTAGTTCCGACAATGCAGTAATAACCAACGAGTAATCTAACCTAACAATTCTAACCTAACAAACTACTACCTTATACACACAAGTGTAAAGGGATAAAGAATATGTACATGAAGATATATAAATGAGTGATGGTACAGAACGGCATAGGCAAGATGCAGTAGATGGTATAGAGTACAGTATATACATATTAGATGAGTAATGTAGGGTATATAAACAAAGTGGCATAGTATAAAGTGGCTAGTGATACATGTATTTCATAAAGATGGCAAGATGCAGTAGATGCAGCAAGATGCATCAGTTTAAATGAGTACAGTATATACATATGAGATGAGTAATGTAGGGTATGTAAACATTATATTAAGTGGCATTATGTCAGTATGTTGGCAGCAGGCACTCGATGTTAGTGGTGGCTGTATTAACAGTCTGATGGCCTTGAGATAGAAGCTGTTTTTCAGTCTCTCGGTCCCTGCTTTGATGCACCTGTACTGACCTCGCCTTCTGGATGATAGCGGGGTGAACAGGCAGTGGCTCGGGTGGTTGTTGTCCTTGAGGGCAGGTAGTTTGCCCACGGTGATGCGTTGTGCAGACCTCACTACCCTCTGGAGAGCCTTACGGTTGTGCGCGGAGCAGTTGCCGTACCAGTCGGTGATACAGTCCGACAGGATGCTCTCGATTGTGCATCTGTAGAGGTTTGTGAGTGCTTTTGGTGACAAGCCAAATTCAGCCTGCCTTCTACACAACACTGTCTGTGTGGGTGGACCAATTCAGTTTGTCCGTGATGTGTACGCCGAGAAACTCAAAACTTTCCACCTTCTCCACCACTGTACCGTCGATGTGGATAGGGGGGTAATCCCTCTGCTGTTTCCACAATCATCTCCTTTGTTTTGTTGACGTTGAGTGTGAGGTTATTTTCCTGACACCACACACCGAGGGCCCTCACCTCCTCCCTGTAGGCCGTCTCGTCGTTGTTGGTAATCAAGCCTACCACTGTAGTGTCATCCGCAAACTTGATGATTGTGTTGGAGACGTACATGGCCATTTATTTAGCAGCCCCTTCTGCCACGCTTCTGCCCTTGGAAACAAAGCAATGTGATAGCTAGCCTGGCACAAATGCGTACAAATAATTTTATTCACAGATCTTTATTTTTAAATCTATTCAGTCATCAATGATGAGGGTATGTCTTCAATGAACATTACAGTACATTCAAATGGATATTTTTAGTCTTATTGGTTTAAGAAATGTATCTTCTGTAGATATATATGGCCACTGAGATTGTGCTGTTAGTTCAGCAATGCAGTGCTTTTCTTCCACCATCAAAACACCACTCATATGCCCTTATCACTTCACAAAGGGTCTGAAGTGAACCACCTCTCAAGTCTTCACACAGACTCTGAAACTCATAGCACCAGTGCTTTAGACAACACGCCCACACACATCTCAAAGCAAGAGAGAGTGAGAGAAAGAGAGACAGAATGTGTTTATGTGAGGGAGAGTGTGAGAGTCACAGGTTAAAGCTATTTCACTACAGTGAACAACAGGCCTTTTGTTACACCCCAACAAACCAATTTCCTGAATCTATGTTGTCTGCATGAGTCATCACTTTGCTTATTCAGCTCCTTAGTATACAAGTAACCAACACACGCACGCACACACACACCCACACACACACCCACACACACACACACACACACACACACACACACACACACACACACACACACACACACACACACACACACACACACACACACACACACACACACACACACACACACAGACAAAATGCTTGAACAAGTGAGATTTCTTCCCAGCTAGCAATAAGAAATCGGGCCTAGAAGGCCCTCTTCCGGTGGTCCAGAACTGATTGAATCGACACGGAATCGGGTGCCGGAATCAAAATGAATGATTGCCCAGAATAGGCCCAAGAACATCAGGCCGTTTCCATCTCACGGAAAGATGCCGACTTTGCCGGCATCTTACCAGAAGACCCCCAGAAGCATCCCGATGCAAAATGAAAATAAATGTATACAAAATGACCAAATGTAATAATTTTAAATATTACTATTATACATTTTATGCATACAAATTATACCCATCCATCCCAAAAAAAATCCACAGTTTTGAATGCTTGTCAATTGCCTTGCACGAAGTATAAAAATACTAAAATACTACTTAAACAGGAATGGTAAAGAATTTTTTTAAATGTTAATTGTATTTTTTTTATCATAGAAAAAAATGAGAAAATATGCAAAAATAAATAAATAAATAAATAAATGTTATATAAACAGCCCGTGTAATCATCTTCCAGAGAGTAGCCCCAATCCGCCTGAGCCCCAAGTAATACATTTGGGCCAGATAACTCACACCGGAAATGGCCCGAGGCCAATCCCCGCATCCTAGCCACAAGTAATACTGCCTAAGGCAGCCCAGACACGGGCCACATGACATCGGCCGAGTCTGACTCTCTGCCGAGTGCCCTGCCTTTCAGCCAGAATCGGCCCAGATCAACTGTGCTTGATGGTTTATCTGCTGAGCAAATCAATACCCCCATCTGCACCCATCAATCTAGACTCTGAAATTCATGCAACCCTCTTCATTGAAATGGAGGGTAAATCCCCTTCACAGTGCATGTTGATTACACAGGGATTGTTGTTAGGTGAGGTAAATTGAAAAGTGTCATCAAATGGAGGGTAGCTCATCAGGGTCGGAATAATAGTGATTGTGGCGTCCTCCTCATAATAAGTTACTTCTTTGTGTGGCGGACAGCTAAAGAACTGCAGGTTGAAATTGAATTTGGTTCATTTCCTTCGGCCGTCTTATTCCTTTGTGCACTTTTCCTCTGCTTGGCATTGATCGTAAGAATCCTGGGGGCACACAAGCACAGGCACACACACACACACACACACACACACACACACACACACACACACACACACACACACACACACACACACACACACACACACACTCACACACAAAGCTGTGCAGACCTAACCGAAGAACATTGGAGTTAAAACTACCCTCCTTACCCCAGTTTGACGTGTGAGAGGCATTTTGATTCTGTCTGGCTGATGGGAAATCAATAGTAAACGCCAGGTTAGATTAATGAATAGGAATCTGCATTGTGGAGTCACACCACTATTTCTCTACCCTCCCCCACCCTCCATGGCCTCACACCAACGTGTAGAAAAGTGGCAATTGGCTGACAGTGCTGCAGACACTGCAGCATATAGGCTTTCCTCAGCCTTCTTGAGAAAGCAGTGTCAACACCGGTTTAGCATTCACATATAATTTGACCTCTGATATGATGCATATTTTAGGACACCCTAAGCTAGTGTAAGTAGTGTCATGTGTCTTAGCAAAAAGTTCTTTTGAGATCTGAGCCACACAGATCAATGGCAACAACTTTATTTTATAACACATTATTATGTTTGTGCCATGAAGTAACAGTCTCATATCTCAAGAAACACAAATACTAGCATCCTACTGATAGTTCTTGGTGGCCATGTTCAAAGTTGCACTCCGAAAACCCCTGCAGTGGTCATTATTTTCTTAATTCTGCTATTTTGACTGCAACAGTATGTAATTATTGAGTTTTTGGCAGTGTTCAGACTCTGACCATCACTCATGGCATGTTCTCTGAGCAGTGGGACTCTCTCTTACTGCCAGTAATCCTTCCTCTGTTTTAGCCTCAGAACAGACATCTGCTCAGGCATTTGCCCCTAGATTAGCGCTAATGACAATAATGATCATACTGAGCAAAAAAAGCAACAAAGAACAAAGCCAAGTCTTTTACAAACATTCTGTTATACATGTCTATGAGGACAGCAGTGATCCATATACAGAGAAGAAAAAACATGCTAAAAGTACAGTGCACTAACTTTCCTTGAGTGGCTTTGAGTTACAGGTTATTATATATTTTGAAACTTTATTTAACTTGGCAAGTCAGTTATGAACAAATTCTTATTTACAATGATGGCCTACCCCAGCCAAACCCTAACCTGGACGACGCTAGGCCAATTGTGCGCCACCCCATGGGACTCCCAATCTCGTCCGGGTGTGATACAGCCTGGAATCAAACCAGGGTCTGTAGTGGTGTCTCTAGCACTGAGACGCAGCGCCTTAGACCGCTGCGGCACTCGGGGTTCTTCACTGATATAAACAAGAGATGATAGAAACTGTTTTCACATTTTCATTTACAGTGTGACTGAATGCAGCCTTCAAGGCATTACAACTAGTAAATAACTAAAAGTAATATTGACTATTAGTGAACAAACTAACGCAATCATCCCAGTCAAAATACAGAGAAATTAAAAACTCCGAATTGATATTTGTGCTAAAAGTTCTAACCCTGCCTCTTATCTAAGTTGAGTGAAACTTCTTATCGCTTATTGATGTGGCTTCGCTCGTGGTTAAGGGGAAAAAAGCAAATTCCCACAATAATGGGTCATACCTGATGCACGGACCCGGTAAAGGAGTTTGGGGTGAAATCCCATACTCCTGAGAGCGCGTGTTATATTCAGATAAGCCTTGGCTGAATGGATTCTTCGTCTTATCTCAGGCAAGCAATAGGACTGTGAGATTGAGTAATCGTGGGGAGGTTCGAGAGCAATAGTTCAGTTTCCATAGGCCCTTAATTTAGGGGGGATAATGTGCTGCACTCTAGACAGTTTACAAGCGTGGCGAGGCCTTGTCATCAGCTAAGTCTTGGAATATACAGAAAATGTTGTTTTGTGATAAGCAATGACTCAAGGGGTTATCCATACTCAGCAAATTCATAATGCTGATCCAGTTAGGTTTTGCATCGTGTTATTACTGTAATACACAGAGGCCTGACCGCGTGGTGCAAGGACAACAACCTCTCCCTCAACTTGATCAAGAAAAAGGAGATGATTGAGGACTACAGGAAAAGGAGGACCGAGCACGCCCCCATTCTCCTCAATGGGGCTATAGTAGAGTAGTTTGAGAGCTTCACGTTCCTTGGGATCCACATCACCAACAAACTAACATGGTCCAAACACACCAAGACAGCTGCGAAGAGGGCACAACAAAACCTATTCCCCCTCAGGAGACTGAAAAGATTTAGCATGGGTCCTCAGATCCTCAAAAGGTTTTACAGCTGCACCATTGAGAGCATCCTAACGGGTTGCATCACTGCCTGGTATGGCAACTGCTCGGACTCCGACGGCAAGGCACTACAGAGGGTAGTGCATACAGCCCAGCACACCACCGGGGCTATAATTAAATGAAGTTCCTGCATATCTAAATATTAGGTTGGTTCAAAACATCATAACCCAAAATAGAAAATGTCTTTCACAATTACACATTCAATGGACACAACCGGCATATACAACAATACAACCGGCATGTACAACACAATCTGTTTGTTGTTGTTAAATGCTGTTGGACGCCGAAACCTGAACTAAAGACCTCGGTTTAAAAGCTGACAATGTTTTTATATACTTTTATTTTATTTTCGATCCTGCGTCTCTGTTGGGCTAAATTGCTGTGAGCGTTGCTGTCTGTCTCGGCATCCTGCCAGATTCCACATAGGGGGAGGGACACGAAAGCTCAGCTAGCCTAGCTGGCTCGGCAGTCTCAAATGGAGGCCACTATTGAATGTTTCCAGTGCTGCAGGAGCTGTGTTTACTTTGCTTTGTTCCGGGAAAATGTGGACCGCACTGACTTTCAATGTAGCAACTTCTTGCTTGCGGAGGACTACAGGTGCGAAGTAGCGACTCTTAGCAAACAAGTACAAAACCTACACAAGCTCCCGGGGAACCCACGCCCGCCTACTTTTTAATTTTCTTCCACCCCAGTAGCCGGACGCTGCTCTGGTGGAAGTTTTGCCCGCTGGGTTGGCTCTCCACAGCCGGCTGGACTGTGCTGGGCAGGGTTCCATCCCCAAAGGGGTCTCCCCTTCCCTGGAGAACGGAGCTGTTCTCGTCCAAACCAACCAGCCATGGAGGTATGTCACTCACCGTGGAAGTGGAAGAAAGCGTCCTCTGGCAACGGGGGTCTCCATGGAGATGTTGAGCCCAGAACTGACACAGACCACTAACAGCTTTGCCGCCCTGGATCTAGAGGTTACGGCGCCCTCTTCATTGGGTTCCCATTCAAGATCGGTTCTGGAGGTACATTTACATTACATTTACATTTAAGTCATTTAGCAGACGCTCTTATCCAGAGCGACTTACAAATTGGACCTGCGTCTTCGGTTCTGTCTGCTTCTCATGTGGCTTCTACCTCGGGTTCAGATCCTCGGAGCTCCCACACTCATCAGACCATGAGGCTGTCTGAGAGACCTACCCATTCAACATCACCAGCTGTCATCATAGGCAGCTCTTTGGTGAGAAACATCTCGGTTCCCATTGCAAAAAACACTGTGCTACCCAGGAGCACGAGTACAGGACAAAACAAGGCTGCTTCCGACTGACTACCACAGATGCCTTGAGCTGACACTGTCGTAGTCCATGAGGGGTCAAATGACATCAGTAGGGCTAACTCGGAACATTTGAAAATGGATTTTAAAGAACTGATTTTAGCATTAAAAGGTTCCAAAAAATGACCAATCATTTTAGGTCCAGTACCATCGTGAAAGATTCAGCTGGTATTACACATCTGGCTAAAATACTACTCTAGCTCTGCTGGAGTCACTTTTATAGAAAACTTTGACACCTTCTGGAAACAGAAGATACTCTACAGGAATGACGGAGTCCATCCAAATCATCTTGGCTCCTGGACTCCTGGACTCCTGTCCATGCATTTCAAGGCTGCGGTGAAACAATGACTGGTCAATGATCCAAGACCAGCTCAGTTAATCCCTACCATTGTGACAATGAGTCGTCATATTACTGCATCAAATGCATAAGGTCCTAGCGGCATTGGCAAACACAATGTAAGTGATTTAATTTCTGTACCCCTAACTGCACCGAATACTTCTGTTTATCCTACAGCTATTGTATGCAGTAATCATGAGCCTATGAACCAGAGTTACACTGATAGCACTGAGTTGGCGTGCCCTAGTAGGAAGACGGCTTTGTGCAGCTCACCCTGCAATATCAGCTCCAATGTAAATAACATGAGTAAGTGTACTTCTGATAAGCTTCCCAGTAAAGCATTAAAAACAAACAAGCAACGCAGAAAAGTTCTAAAAATAGCCCATATTAACATATGTAGCCTAAGAAACAAGGTCCATGAAGTCGATAACTTGGCATTCATGTTCTGACTCTGTGAACTCTCTGAAACGCACCTAGATAATACCTTTGATGATACAGTGGTAGCAATGCATGATTATAACATCTACCAAAAAGACAAATGCCAATGGGGGCGGTGTTGCGGTCTATATTCAGAACCACATTCCTGTAAAGCTTAAGTAAAATGGCTACAGGTTCATCTGCCTCACCTAAAGCCCATTATTGTGGGAAGCTGCTATAGACTACCAAGTGCTAACCGTCAGTATCTGGATAGCATGTGTGAAATGCTTGATAAAATATGTGATATCAACAGAGAAGTATATTTTCTGTGTGATTTAAATATTGACTGGCTATCATCAAGCTGACCTCTCAAATAAAACTTCAAACTGTAACCAGTGCCTGCAACCTGGTTCAGGTTGTTAATCAACCTACCAGGGTTAACTACCATACTACTTTAAAGCAGTATCCAAATCCAAAGGATGTAGTGATCACAACCAAAGTTCCAAAAGCTGGTCTTAATATAATGTATAAGAGGTCATACAATACATTTTGTAGTGATTCATATGTTAATGAGGTAAAACATATTTGCTGGTCTGTGGTGTGTAATGAAGTGGTGTGTAACCAGAAGCTGCACTTGACACATTTATGAAATTGCTTATTCCAATTACTAAGCATGCCCCCATTTAAGAAAATGACTGTAAAAACTGTTAAATCCCCTTGGATTGATGAAGAATAAAAAAAATGGTATGGTTGAGAGGAATGAGGCAAAATATATGGCAAATAAATCTGGCAACCCAACTAATTTGCAAACGTGCTGCTAATTAAGAAATCATGTGACTAAACTAAATAAAAAATAAACTATACAATGAAACAAAGATCAATTATATAAAGAACGATGGTAAAAAGCTTTAGGGCACCTTAAATAAAAATTCTGGGGAAAAAAGCCAACTCTGCTCCATCATTCATTGAATCAGATGGCTCATTCATCACAAAGCCCACTGATATTGCTAACTACTTTAATGACTTTTCATTGGCAAGATAAGCAAACTTAAGGATGACATGCCATCAACAAACATTGACACTACACAAACAAGTATATTGGAACCACATTATGAAAGACAAGAATTGTACTTTTGAATTCCGTAAAGTCAGTGTGAAAGAGGTGAAAAAAGAGTTGTTCATCAACAATGACCAGCCACCAGGGTCTGACAATCTAGATGGACATTTACTGAGGATAATAGCAGACAATATTGCCACTCCTATTTGCCACATTTTCAATTTAAGCCTACTAAAAAGTGTGTGCCCTCAGGCCTGGAGGGAAGCTAAAGTCATTCCACTATCCAAGAATAGTAAAACCCACTTTACTGGCTCAAGTAGCCGACCAATCAGCCGATAACCAACCTTTAGTAAACTTCTGGAAATAATGGTGTTTGACCAGACACAATGCTGTTTCACAGTAAATAAATTGACAACAGACTTTCAGCACGCTTATAGGGAAGGACACTCAACAAGCACAGCACTTGACACACATGACTGATGATTGGTTGAGAGAAATTGATGATCAAATTGTTGGACTTCATTTCAGCTTTTGACATTATCGATCATAGCTTGCTGCCGGAAAAATGTATATGTTATGGCTTTACATCCCCTGCTATGATGTGGATAAAGAATTACTTGTCTAACAGAACACAGAGGATGTTCTTTAATGGAAGCCTTTCAATCGAGGTAGAATCAGGAATTCCCCAGGGTAGCTGTTTAGGAAGGAGTATCCCACTTGCATTTTCATTGGATTGCAGCCTCAAAAGGCCCATGATCAATGCCTTTACTAACGACATGCCACTGACTTTGGGTAAAGCCAGAGTGTCTATGTAACAAAAATGTGACTTGCGAAAGTATTCGGCCCCCCATTGAACTTTGCGACCTTTTGCCACATTTCAGGCTTCAAACATAAAGATATAAAATTGTATTTTTTTGTAAAGAATCAACAACAAGTGGGACACAATCATGAAGTGGAATGTACCTGACATTTATTGGATATTTCAAACTTTTTAACAAATCAAAAACTGAAAAATTTGGCATAATATTGTGGAAGGAAATTTTCAGTCAGTAAAAGGAGAAGACTGATCAGACAGCTTAAATGAGGCCCATTCTTGAAACAATGCCTAAAGGCCACATGTAGAAGAAGCCATTTCTTAGAGCTTTGTATGGTGGATAGGCTTTCAATGGAAAAACAGCCTTTCAAAATAATAGTACTTCCTGGTATCCATTCTGTTAAACTCACAGACATGCCAAAACTATTTTAATGGAATGGTTCAAAATACACCTATCCAGGTGTTGTGGAAACTTTAGAGTGTTTTCTATCCAAATCTACTAATTATATACATATCCATAAAACATCGCTTCTGGGCCTGAATGTAGCTTAGGCAGTTCAATAATTTCTTGTGTAGCACATTATGTTTGAAAATCTTTTCTTCCAAAATTCCGTTAAATGAGCTGCCCGCTACCCTAGTGATGTTAACCTCTTAAGAACAAATTCTTATTTACAATGACTAAAACATACAAATGACAGTCTCATGATTTTTTAGGCAGGTTTTGGCCAATGTGTTGAAAATGTTATTTTTCTGTAGAAAGTTGATTATGACCACACATAACTGTAGAAAGTTGCTCATGACCATGGAAAAATTGATGGCTTATCACGTGAACTTAGATAAGACTTTTGTTACTGAGTACCTCTGGATAAACCATTTTCAATACAAGTACTTCCTGGTGATTTCTTGACAGATGGCTCCATAAAGCACTCCAAGTCTTGAATGTGCATGGGAAATTGAAGTGCATGGGTATTT
The DNA here is from genome assembly GCF_036934945.1 of Oncorhynchus masou masou. Lineage (NCBI taxonomy): Eukaryota > Metazoa > Chordata > Actinopteri > Salmoniformes > Salmonidae > Oncorhynchus > Oncorhynchus masou. Next base: position 24,777,156 of record NC_088241.1, on the reverse strand, counting down.
ATGACTACGTCCATAATGCCTATGATCAAGTTTATAATGTTTGAGAAATAACCTCCCACAATCTTTGCATTTCCACATTCATCGCAACACTGGAATAACAATAGAAAAATTTGTGAAGACAAAAGAGACTATCCTGGTGCCACTTTTCCCCAATCAGAATGCCACATGGAGCCAGAAGCCAATTTTCCCTCAGTCATGTGTAGCAATTAACACCCAATTAGAATGATGGTTAGGAATAGACTGTGACACAGTATGTTACTACTGTCAGGATTTGGCCAGGGTTGTTGCTGACTGTCTTAAGGGTTTTGGTCACACTAGATGCCCCCATTGTGCTTTTTGACCTTATGTTTTTTCCCTTGTTCCCCATTATTATTTGCACCTGTGCCTCGTTTCCCCTGATTGTATTTAAACCCTTAGTTTCCTGCTGACTATTCCCCAGTTGGTTACTTTTTCTCACTCCGGAGACCCAAGGTTCTCATCTCAGTTCTGTGCTCTGTGTTTGTATGTTAGCACCCAGCCCTAGTGTTCTGTGTATTCTTGTCGATTCCGGTGGATGCTCTTGTGGAATTCTGTTTTTGTTTTTTGAGTATCTCTTGAGGCTTTTTTGTGCTATTCCTACCACCTTTTGGATTTGCCATTTTTGTATTGAAGAACTTCTCCTTTTTACTTTATTAAATACACCGTCTTAAGTACTGCTGTGTCTGCCTCATCTTCTGGGTTCTGCTGACTATTCGTGGCTCAGTTGGTTAAGTGACTGTTTTTCACTCCGGAGACCCAGGTTCGTAACCGGGTCCTGACAGAAAAATAATAATGGGGAACAAGGGAAAAAACATAAGGTCAAAAAGCACAATGGGGGCATCTAGTGACCAAAACCCGGAACAACCCTGGCCAAATCCTGACAACTATGTTGGGCTATTTTGTTTGATATAATCCTGTTACGCGGAGTGGAACAGAGTAACCAAAGAGCAGACTCAGACGATGAGACTGGGATGAAGTAACCAAGGTATTTATTGAAACACATGGGGAGATGGAGTGCAGGTCAGGGGAAGCTCAGGCGTGTACATGGAAACCAGATGCGGAGGCTGAGGTTGGAGCGAGAGGGGTTGAGACAGGGTAAGCAGGTCCGGAGGGGAATCCAAGGGAGTAGTAGAGTGTGGAATCCAGGACAGAGTAGCAGGATGCCGAGACGTGGGACTGGAGACAGGGACCAGAGTCAGAGCGGGCAGAACTATAGCGGAGAGGAAACAACATCAGGCAAGGTAAACAGGCACAACTGGATAACAGGATCTGAATAGTAACAAACGGCTAGAAACATAGATTGACTGAGCAGAGATTAAGATCTGGCGGCGTGAAAGTGTCAGGACTGAGTATTTGTAGAGTTCTTGATTATGGAACAGGTTGCAGATGGTGGGGATCTGCTCTGACTCCAGCACACCTGTCTCTGCCCACACAATCACACACACACAGAGAGAGAGAGAGAGAGAGGGAGAGGTAGAGAGTACTGGGGGAGTGGCGCCAGGTCAATGAGACACAAGATGAGCAGAAGAGGACGTGGCAGGAGCAGATGTGACAAATCCATCCTCCATTGTCTAGCTTTTGTTTCCACCACCAGCAATAATATTATTTTTCGTGCTACTCTGTATTATAATGACTTACTAACAGCAGTGAAAGGAACAGGTCCAAACTTCCAACAGGTGCCATGTGAATTAAATTCTGGGGAGAAAATGCCAAGTACATTCAATGTTGAGAACAGAAAAGTCTCTATGATGCTTAGATGTGATCAACACTGTTTTTAAAAAAACTAGCTAGCTAACTAGCGTTGGGAGTGGTTGGATGTTGAAGTTGTGCTAGGTCGCTTAAACGCTCTGATATGCTCTGGCATTACATGTGGTTTGTTAGCTAGCTAGCTAGTAACTTCAACAACCACCCAACCGCGTGCAACGCCAGCTAGCTACGATACCCAGGAGAAGGTGAAGAAGAAGGTGAAGAGTTGTAGCTAACAACATTGGTATCAAAGTAAACATAATAGCTACATGTACAGTATTGTGGCATCATGCTGTCATAGATATGCATTTGCAAGCATGATGGCATAAACCTAATGTGGATGCTTCATTGAATCATGAATAATATTGAGGGAGGAATTACGTTTTTTTCGATTAAGCGAATCCACAAGCATCTGTTAAATTGAGGATCCACTCATTTTCACTTTTTACAGTGTACATTGAAATACATTTAGCTTGTACAGAGCGAATGCATAATTTGTTGCCATCATGATATCACTGGATAATTTATAATGTGAAGGTCAATTTGACGTTTCCATGTCACCATTCTTTAATTTGTCCTTAGCGGACTGAGTTGCTTTGTATAGGAGGTATCTATGAAAATGACTCAACAAAGCATGTCAACTCCACAAATTAGATCTTAATTGACAACTCAATAAAACTAACTAGGAAACAATATGCAGAGGGACTTTTCAGAGTGACGCTGGGAACTACTGTACCATACAATGCATTTGCTGAGATCTCATTTTGTCATGCTACCTTTTGGCTATAACTTCCATATACATCAATCACATAGCAATTGAATTGTTCTCCAACAATCAAAGCCTTCATTGCCTATCAACTTTGGCCATAGTGTAGGCGTATTTATGCACCTGTAGATGTATTACAGTTTATTTGATTGCCTCTCTGACTAATTTCTCTGTGAAACTGCTAATTTCAGGATTTACTGATAACAACCGTATGAGGAAGTAAAAATCTCCCAGATGTTCCCAGAAGGTAGAGGTGCAACTTTGTTAAGCTTCAAGGAAAATGAGAGGAACCATGATAATGATGTTTGCTGTTAGGTTAATTTGCAAATGATAAATATAACAGGGGCCTTCGAGACAGCAGCAGGAGACAACTGCCCCGACTATAAGGAGTGGGAGAGAAGGGGAGAAAAAAGGTCCTGTACTTTCTTGAAATGTAAAGATTATAGATCACAGAGTGAGAGGCTATGAAGTGTGAGCGAGGGAGCGGAAATTGAAACTCGCCACCACACCACCAGTCAATCAGATAAATAACGTTTACATAATTTAGTTTTGCCTCGCATACATTATTCATCCCTAAGTTAGTTTTTATGCCTCTTTTTCTGGGGTGACTTTGCTGCTTAGGACAAATTGTTGTGGATTTGGGTACATGGCCTGAATGTATTTCTCCTCTGTTTGGGCCCCGAGGATTATGGTCCTTTCACACTGGTTTCATAAAAGTAAAAGGGTAATCTATTTATTGTGGTAGTTGGAGCAGCCTCTTATCCTTTCTTTGAACCTGAAAACTTGAGGTGGTCATCTCCTCTACTGTACATCTCTTCTGCAATGTTCAATCACACTATATAAATGCATTCAAAGTCATACTGGAGATACAGAGGCACTGTATTTACTGCCTATGCCGTATTTAGAGAAACTTAGAATGGCAGATAGATCGTGATTATGGTTGTAAATCAACAACTTCATTATTCGTATACAAACAAAAAAACACTATTAGGCCATTAATAACATATTGTATGACTTCAGTTCACCAGTCTGTAGAATATTAATAAGATGCACTGCAGCCTAAACACTGTAGATGATGTATTATGATAAATGGTGCTTTATCAAGCTATCATTGTGTTGACTGATGAATAAAGACCATGACAAAGCGACTATCATTGATCCATTGAACTGATGGAGCTGTGGTGGAAAAGCAGGCTTGGAAAATAGCGGTCGATGAACAATGGTGTTTTCTCTCGGCTCCTATGTAATATCACGGCAGCAGGAGTGTATAGGCAGCTCACTCACAAAACCCAGGACCACCTGCCGCCAAATCTGTTTTAGTGTAGGGAAATATTTTCTCCCCTAGACCCTGCTTTTGGTTTAGAAGGCCAGGCCACATGTTGTGAAATGAACTAGGCCGCCAACCTAAACGGGTTGTCATTTGCCCTCGCGGCGCTCCTATTGATTTACTGCTTCTTGCTGCTGGTTTCCTGGAGGGGACCGCGAGCTCTGAGAAATGCCAGACTGCTTAGCAGAGGAAAGATTCCCAGGCCAGGCTTCCCAAGTGGCTCGACTGCCAGCCCAGGCACAATCAGGATGAAATAAATAAACAATATATACATGGGCAATAATGATAATTGAGCAATGCCCAGTCGACCGTGGAATGTCAGAGTTGTTCGTTTTCCGGTGTTTGTGCGTTAGTCCTGGCTCACCTATTTTGCTTTGACTGGTGAGACACTTCAGGAGGCAGAGGTCGTGCATTCGATCCTCGGTGCGAGGCTAATCAGGAGGAAGTGGTACACGCCAAGCAAGCAGCGTGACGTCCTTTGCGGTGGTGTTGTGACCCGGATCGACAGTTGCGATCAGCTCAACGCTGGGGTCGCTGTTGAGTAAGTTTCAGGGGTGAATGTAGAACATTGGGATGTATGAAACTTACTCCCTGCTTGCGGCAGTGAAGAGCTACCTTTTCGTGGGAGGACGCATCAGGAGGAGAGTCGTGTGCTGACAAGGCATAAGGCAACAGGTTCGAGCTTCGTGAGCCGAGTCAGGAGGAAATGTTACTAACTAAGCAAGCAGCGTGATATCCTTTACAACTACAGCCATCACTATAATATCACCAGCTAAATTAAAGTGTGAAGACAAACCTAAGTAGCATATCCATTGTACTTTATCAGAGGGATTCCACAAACAGATCCCCCACATTCTGTAATGTAGAGAAAGTATTTGTTATCCTGAGGGGTAAAAATACACACCACAGCTTAGTTCAGCTACATTGGTCACTCAACCTGAGTTGACAGTGAAGGGGAACAGCAATGGGCACTATAGGCGCTTTACAATAAAGGTGAACAGCATTGGGCGCTATAGTCTCTTTGCAGTAAAGGGGAACAGCAATGGGCACTATAGGCGCTTTACAATAAAGGTGAACAGCATTGGGCGCTATAGTCTCTTTGCAGTAAAGGGGAACAGCAATGTGCACTATAGGCGCTTTACAATAAAGGTGAACAGCAATGTGCACTATAGGCGCTTTACAATAAAGGTGAACAGCAATGTGCACTATAGGCGCTTTACAATAAAGGTGAACAGCAATGTGCACTATAGGCGCTTTACAATAAAGGTGAACAGCAATGTGAGCTATAGTCTCTTTGCAGTAAAGGTGAACAGCAATAGGCACTATAGGTGCTTTACAATAAAGGGGAACTGAAATGGGCGCTATAGGTGCTTGACAATGAAGGTGAACAGCAATGGCCGCTTTACAGTGAAGTTGAACGGCAATAGGCACAATGACTGCCTTACAGTTTTTACACTTACACTTAGTATTCATAACATAAATACATGTTATGGTCATGAATGCATGAGCAGCAGCAGATTTAAACTTGAAGGAGTTATCATTTATATCTGCAAGTTACTACAGAGAGGAGCCAGTTAATAAGAGCAGGTTATATATGGAGCTTTGTGTTGTCAAGCGGTTCAAACATCTGCTCTGCAGTCGCTACCTGAACGCGTGCACACTTATTCAAACATCTGTTGCCTGTACTGATATTCCATCATACCTTAAATTATTGAAGACACACGCAGACACTTTGTCTCCAAATGGGAAAATGTTACTTTATGTATGAGATTTGGAAGACTACCAAATGCCTTCATAAGATTGCTGCACTGGGGATACGCAGCGGCATCAATATGAATTGCTTTTGAAGTGTCTGGCGTCAAATTACTTCAAAGCTGGGTCTGCTTTCATAGGTGGTGTGAACAAGCATTTACTCAAATAGAGACTGGGGGCAGATGACTGGCAGTACAGGGAATGGCACATTCTATAAAAATGGAATCTCCAAAGATGAATTTCCATTCCCCAAACATTTGAATTGTTGTCTCCTGAATAGACCCAGAAAGTAGAATGGGACACTGTCTCTGGTTAATTATTTTAAAGCCAAATCCTGCCTCGCTAATGCAATCTGTGTGTGATTAGTGCTCCTGGTCGAGGTGCAGATTGGCTGCACATTGCATATGATCAATCTATTATATGCTGCCAGAGCTGGTTATGGAAATAGACTTATAACACTGCTACCTGATGTTTCTGCCCACTGAGATGTAGGGAGAAATTGCATTCATTTACCAGCCTCCAATTAGTACTGAGCCTGCATCATCATCAATTCACATGCTAATTGTCCATGTTGCTTGCAGAGTTAGCCACCATCTGTGCAGTTCCTCTATCTTGGCTGAACTTTTTTAAGGAGAAGAATCTGCTCATGTTCCAAGTTCTGGATGGTCAGTCAGTCTTTTACAGATGTGTAGGTATTTATTTAGGTCCTGAATTTGACAAATCTCTCTCTCTCTTTCCCTCCTCTCTATCTCTGCCTCTGTCGGTTTCTCTCTCTCTCTCTAACTCTCTATTTCTTTCTCATGTTTGTAATTATTCTCAAGTCCATTTCCATTTGAAAGAAGTGGGGTTATTACATTTGAATGTGTGTTGAAAATCACCATGTTCTTGTAAATTGTGCACGTTTCAGTATGTGGGTACATGACAATTGCAAGTAAGTATGGTAATGGTCAGAGGCATTTATATTTGGAGAAATGCTGTGTTGCTCCTTTTTGTCCCAAGCAACAATATGCAGTTATTATAATTATCGAAGGTCATAATTAGAAATGATTTGCTGACAGGACTGCTGAACAAAGTGTTAATTGAATCTGGCCCAATTGTACATCAATTCAGTGACAATGCACACGCATCACTGTGCATGCCAAGTATGCTCATCATTTAATGATGGTCAACATTTTGATATAAAAGAGGTTTCATAACAAAACCTCTCAATAGTCTAACAAATAAAAATCCTCCATCGGCTAAAGCTGAAATGGTTACTTGCAGTTTAAGTGGGATTTCCAGACTGTAGTATTTTATTAATGTCACGCCTTGGTCTTAGTATTGTGTGTTTTAGTTTATTAGTTAGTCAGACCAGGGTGTGACATGGGGTTATGATGTATTGTATTTTCGTTTTGGGGTTTGTAGTGTTTGGGATTGTAGTTGATTAGGGGTGTGTGTGTGGTTAATTAGGTTGGCTGCCTGAGGCGGTTCTCAATCAGAGTCAGGTGCTTCTCTTTGTCGCTGATTGGGAACCGTATTTAGGTAGCCTGATTTCGCTTTGCATTTCGTGGGTGATTGTCCCTGTCTCTGTGTAGGTTGCACCAGTCAGGCTGTATTAGGTTTCGTTCTGTTTGTTGTTTTTTGTATTTATTTAGTTATTCGTGTTAGTTCGTTTGTTTTGTCTTCTTTAAATAAACATGAGTAACTTACACGCTGCATTTCGGTCCGACTCTCCTTCGACAACAAAAGAACGCCGTTACAATTAACCTAAACTCCTGTCTCTGCGCACTTCAGGTGTTGTCACCAAACTTCCTCTTACCTATTTATCATGTATGAAGGTAAGACCCAGATGCAGACCACGTCGAATAAACAATAGTTTAATATCCCATCAGGTGCAGGCAATAGACAGGTCAAGGCAGGTAGGGGTCAGTAAACCAGACGTAGGGCAACAGTACTGGGCGGCAGTAGGTCGGTAATCTAGAGGGGGAAAAGGTCGGTAATCTAGAGGGGGAAAAGGTACAGGTCGGCAGGCAGGCTTAGGGTCAGGGGCAGGCCTAGTGGTCAGGCAGGCGGGCTCGGAGTAAGGACAGGAAAGGGTCAAAATTAGGAGGGTGAGAAAACAGAAACTGGAAAAGGCAGGAGCTGAGGCACAAAACGCTGGTAGGCTTGAACAAACAAGATGCCAGACAAACAGAGAACACAGGTCTAAATACACAGGGGATAATGGGGAAGATGGAGACAAAGGGCTGTGAGACATACATTTGACTCTGGATACATGAAAGGTGGGATGTATACAAAGGGAAAGGGGCAAGAGAAGACGAACAGCAGAGGGGCTAATGATCTTGCATATGGGGAACAGGCCGATAAACGGCCGATAAACTGGGGGTAGAGTTTGTGTGATTCCACCTAGTGGGGAAGATCCTGGGTGGATAGCCATACCATCTGCCCGAGACGATACCGGGGAGCCGGGGTCTGATGGTGATCCACTTGTTGTCGATACCTCGAGGTGATCTTGAGGAGGGCTGACCGGGCTCTCCTCCAGGTACGACGACAGCGACGAACAAACATCTGGGCAGAAGGTATGCCAACCTCCTCTTCCTGCTCAGAGAAGAGCGGAGGCTGATACCCCAGGGAACAAACGGTGATAGGCCTTTGGCAGAGCAGGGAAGGGTGTTGCGGGTGTATTTCAACCACATCAGCTGCTGGCTCAAGGTGGTGGGGTTGGCGGAGACCAGGTAGCGCAGGGTGGTCTCGAGGCCCTGGTTGGCTCGCTCCGACTGACGTTAGACTGGGGGTGGAACCCAGAGGACAGGCTGGCCTATGAGACCAGGGGTGATGAGGGATGGGCAGAGGTTGGAGGAGGCCAGCCGGAGCTTGTCGTGGGGTCTTGTTCCGTGCACAGACCATGCCGGCGGTGACAAAGGCTGTAACGTCCGGAACCATGGTAGTCCACCCAAAGTGTTGTTGCACGAAGGCCAGGGCCCACCAGGAGCCCGGGTGGCAGGCAAGCCTGGAGGAATGGGCCCACTCCAAGACCTCGGAGCGGACAGCATCAGGCACGAATCCCACAGGTTTTGGCTGGGACCGCTGCGCATCCCGGACCTGTTTCCCGATACCCCAGCTGAGTGCAGTTGCCAGGCACAAGGTGGGAAGGATGGTCTCGGGCTCTGGGGTGGAAGCCGTGGGGTGGTAGCCATGGGGTTATAGCGGTGAGGCAGGACATTCGGTTTCACGTTTTTGGACCCCAGTATTAATAAAAAAGGTTTGGTTTGGTCACGTTCGCTTCCTGATTTTCAGCCTTCTTTGAAAGAATGTTAAAAAAATATGGGAGTCAGATATTGAAAATCTCATCATTTTACTAAATTACATTGGTTGAGATGATAACATATGCCATGTAAAGTCCATATGTTTATCCCTCCTGTGGTATTCGTTTCATGCTAATTAATTCTGTATTCCCGGTCCAAAATCACAGCCACATTATATCTGATTATAAATCCATAATAATACATATATTATCACCTAATGTTGTGTTTTGATCAATTTAAGTTCTTGTGAACATTACAAGTTTTGAACTTCTATTTAGTATTTATGGGCTGTCGGGCCTTGTTCACCTGAGCTCATATAACCCATTATGCTGTTTTTGAGTAAAAACAGCATAATGTATGGATTATTTTGACTATAAAAGATACTCAGATTAAACATATTGTGCTATTTATCACAGACTGCTTTGTGTCCAAGTTTAACAAGGACTATCTCCTCCTCACCAATGTCATGATCAAAGATATGATCAAGAGCCTCACATACAGTTTAATGTTTGGTCATTGTGCTGGCACAGAATGAATTGTGAACAAGGCCTCAAAAAAGCTTTATACACCAGAGCTGCGAGAAAAGTTCTATATATTATTGAAACAATGTTGCGATTGTTTGTGAGAATGCCAACAGGTGTGATTCCCATGTGGGTAAGATTCTACTGGGGAAAGGTTCCCGTGGGGGTTGCCATGGAAGCCAAGAAGGGGAGTGAGGTGTGTGTGTGTGCTTCAACACACATGCATGTGGGGGTCTGGGAGAGGAAGTGTGTCTATCTGATGAATGGGAATGTGCCTGAACTCAATATTATACACAAATTGTAGTCTCACCCATTCATATCTATTGACCGGTCATTTTTGACCGGGAACACCACAGGTGTACAAAAGTTAAATAAATCACCACAAATGTAATGAAAATCATCAAAATGTATTTTGTGTGTTCAGATGCCCTGTGTGGACAAAGTCATGGAACCTTTGACAATCAGATGAAATGAACTACATTTTTTCAGAGAGAAAACTTAATTGTATTTAACATTCTTTATAAAAATTACCTCAAACGCCCGGTTGAGCTGCCTGTTAAATGTAACTTTAGGCCCGTATAAAAGGTATACTCTATATTCTGTTTGAGTCAGAGTGAGGGAATTATTCAGACATATTCATACAAAATCAACTCAATATTAGTAAGGTGTTACTAATATTTGGTATACTCAGTGTAAGGTAAGGTAATGTTACACAAACATGGTATCAAAACGTTTAGGGGTATAGATCTACTGTAAGTTCAGTCACAAAGGGACAGAAAATGTACAGTATATTCTGTGTATAAGACAGACTTACCCGGCCTGGAGTTGCCCAGACTGAAAATCAATAGCACTCTCTGGGAAAAAGAAGGAGAAAAAGAAGGAGAAAAATAAAATCCACTTCCAGTTTCTGATGTCAGCTTCCATTGTCATTTCCATGGGCACTGTCACAGTCATAACAGGGAACTTCATAACAGTAGTTCACTAACTTGTTACTTGTTTTTCACCACTTTCCTCTCTGCAGTAGTTCACTTCACATATTATGCACCCCAGTGACACTGCACTTTAAGACACCCACTCTTTTGCCCACAAATGTTAAATATAATGGATATCTGATGAGAATTCTAAATCTCAAAGGGAGAGAAGTAATATACAACCACTAAATGCACATTCTTAATATACAGTCATCTGTGACTCTCTATTGGGCAAAACACAGACGAACTGAAACTGAAATAAATCATTATCCTGCACAGAAATGCTGCATCCATGAGCAATGAATAATGCATATTTTATTATTCTATCTATAAGGAATTGTTATGAATGGGTATTTGGGGTTGTGGCACCCACACATTTGTATGCAATGAAGAAGTACACACTTCCTGCCATCCAGGACCTCTATACCAGGCGGTGTAAGAGGAAGGCCCTAAAAATTGTCAAAGACTCCAGCCACCTTAGTCATAGAATGTTCTCTCTGCTACCACACGGCAAGCGTTACTGAATCGCCAAGTCTAGGTCCAAGAGGCTTCTAAACAGCTTCTACCCCCAAGCCATAAGACTCCTGAATATCTAGTCAAATGGCTACCCCAACTATTTGCATTGCCCCTCCCACTCACCACCTTTACACCACTGCTACTATCCGTTGTCATCTATGCATAGTCACTTTAAAACATCTTTGGGCTAGGTGGGGCGCTAGTGACCCACCTTGACAACATCCGGTGAAATTGCAGAGTGCGAAATTCAAAATGCAAATCTCATAATATTAAACATTCATGAAAATACAAGTGTCTTACATCGTTTAAAAGCTTAACTTCTTGTTAATCCAACCGCTTTGTCAGATTTCAAAAAGGCTTTATGGCAAAAGCATGCCATGCAATTATCTGAGGACAGCACCCCGCATATACCCGCATTAAAAACCATTTTCCAAACCAGCAGAGGCGTCACAAAAATCAGAAATAGCGATAAAATAAATCACTTCCCTGTTTGCAATTCCAAGGTTCCCAGCTACACAACAAATGGTCATTTTGTTCAATAAAGTCCTTCTTTTTATTCCCATGAACATCCACCTGTGGAACGGTCATTACGACACTAACAGCTTACAGACGGTATGCAATTAAGGTCACAGTTATGAAAACTTAAGACACTAAAGAGGTCTTTCTACTGACTCTGAAAAATACCGAAAGAAAGATGCCCAGGTCCCTGCTCATCTGCATGAACGTGACTTAGGCATGCTGCAAGGAGGCATGAGGACTGCAGATGTGGCCAGGGCAATAAATTGCAATGTCCGTACTGTGAGACGCCTAAGACAGCGCTACAGGGAGACAGGACGAACAGCTTATCATCCTCGCAGCGGCAAACCACATGTAACGACATCTGCACAGGACCGGTACATCCGAACATCACACCTGTGGGACAGGTACAGGATGGCAACAACAACTGCCCGAGTTACACCAGAAACGCACAATCCCTCCATCAGTGCTCAGACTGCCCTCAATAAGCTGAGAGAGGCTGGACTGAACGCTTGTAGGACTGTTTTAAGGCAGGTTCTCACCAGACATCACTGGGAACAATGTCGCCGATGGGCACAAACCCATCGTCGCTGGACCAGACAGGACTGGCAAAAAGTGCTCTTCACTGACGAGTCGTGGTTTTGGTTGGTTGGATTCGCGTTTATCATCAAAGGAATGAGCGTTACACCGAGGCCTGTACTTTGGAGTGGGATCAATTTGAAGGTAAAGGGTCCATCATGGTCTGGAGCGGTGTGTCACAGCATCATCGGACTGAGCTTGTTGTCATTGCAGGCAATCTCAATGCTGTGCATTACAGGGAAGACATCCTCCTCCCTCATGTGGTACCCTTCCTGCAGGCTCCTCCTGACATGACCCTCCAGCATGACAATGCCACCAGCCATACTGCTCATTCTATGTGTGATTTCCTGCAAGACAGGAATGTCAGTGTTCTGCCATGGCCAGCGGAGAGCCAGGATCTCAATTCCATTGAGCACGTCTGGGACCTGTTGGATCGGGCTAGGAAAGACACTGGAGCAACAAACCGCTCTTGCTGTCTCTGCCTGGCTGGTTCACCTCTCTCCACTGGGATTCTCTGCCTCTAACCCTATTACAGGGGCTGAGACACTGGCTTTCTGGTGCTCTTCCATGCCATCCCTAGGAGCGGTACGTCACTTGAGTGGGTTGAATCACTGACGTGATCTTCCTGTCTGGGTTGGTGCTCCCCCTTGGGTTGTGCCGTGGTGGAGATCTTTGTGGGCTATACTCGGCCTTGTCTCAGGATGGTAAGTTAGTGGTTGAAGATATCCATCTAATGGTGGGGGGCTGTGCTTTGGCAAAGTGGGTGGGGTTATATCCTGCCTATTTGGCCCTGTCTGGGGGTATCATCGGATGGGGCCACTGTGTCTCCTGACCCCTGCTGTCTCAACCTCCAGTTTTCATGCTGCAGTAGTTTGTGTCGGGGGGCTAGGGTCAGTCTGTTATATCTGGAGTATTTCTCATGTCTTATCTGGTGTCCTGTGTGAATTTAAGTATGCTCTCTCTAATTCTCTCTTTCTCTCTTTCTCTCTTTCTCTCTTTCGGGGGACCTGAGCCCTAGGACCATGCCTCAGGACTACCTGGCATGATGCCTCCTTGTTGCCCCCAGTCCACCTGGCCGTGCTGCATGCTCCAGTTTCAACTGTTCTGCATGCAGCTATGGAACCCTGACCTGTTCGCTGTGATTACTATTATTTGACCATGCTGGTCATTTATGAACTTTTGAACATCTTGGCCATGTTCTGTTATAATCTCCACCGGCACAGCCAGAAGAGGGCCACCCCTCAGAGCCTGGTTCCTCTCTAGGTTTCTTCCTAGGTTTTGGCCTTACTAGGGAGTTTTTCATAGCCACTGTGCTTCTACACCTGCATTGCTTGCTGTTTGGGGTTTTAGGCTGGGTTTCTGTATTCCACTTTGATATATCAGTTGATATAAGAAGGGCTATATAAATACATTTGATTTGATTTGATTACCATACCCACCTGGAACATCAGAGGAATGAGTCACCCTGCTGTAAAGGAATCATTTGGTGAGGGTTAGACAGAAGTAGAGAAATTGTGCTCTTAACCTTTTCCATGCTATTTAGATAACTAACTGCACTCGTTTAAGATAATGTGAATCAGCTTTTACATTTTCCCAAAAAAACAACCATGTGTTTGCAGGCATGTGTGTTTCTTTTCAGTGTCTATTATGTCTCTAACGATAGGACATCAAAGGGTGTTTTCAAATATAGTCCTCTTTACAGTTTTTCTTAATTGTTAACACATGTTTGCTGAAACTATATCTCAGGTACTCAAAACTCCAAAACATAACACAAAACAGTTAGCCAATTTCCCCAAACCCTATAGAGATCTTGCAAAATGAAACAAAGCAATCAAAATCATGTACTCCCTGCTCAAATGAAACTGCATACAAATGAGTCACACACACATCAAATGAATACAACTTTAATTTAACTAGGCAAGTCAGTTAAGAACAAATTGTTATTTACAATGACAGCTTAGGAACACTGCCTTGTTCAGGGGCAGAACGACAGATTTTTACCTTGTCAGCTCGGGGATTTGATTTAGCAACCTTTCAGTTACTGCCCCAGCACTCTAACTACTACCTGCCTCCACAGTTGAGTGACATCTGAGGACAGACTAATGTGACATAATTCAAAACACTATTACCAGAACCTATTTTAGTTTAAAGACTAAGACTTTGTTATTATAATGTATATTGTTTGTTTGTACTGAAACAAGAAAGGAATACAAATGCAAAAATGTTAGTTTTATATTTCAACATGACTAAATACATTTCAAACAGCATACTGTAAGCACACAAAGTAAAAATGCAAACATACAGTAAATATTTTTAGCAAATTCAAATGAAGAAAAACAAGCATTTTTGTTCTACTGTATTGTATGTTAAATGAATTGCGAAAACAAAATCTGTCATGTCTATTGTTTTGGTCCGGCCGCAGCTTTTCATCAACGTCATAGGCGATATTCTCCTTGGCCAGACAGCGGGGGAAATATATTCTGGCATGATGCATCCAACACTGACAGGACTCTGCTGGAATGTCACCACAGGTCTCTTCCATTGCCAGGAGAAGGGCCATACGTTCATGGGGTTTGCGATCATTCACTTTCCATCGCCATGCTGAAAACAACTCCTCAATGTGGTTGAGAAATGGGGAATATGGTGAGAGGTAGAAAATTGTAAACCTGGGATGGCCATGGAATCAGTTGCGGACCTGAGCAGCCTGATGGATGCTCATGGTGTCCCAAATAAGAACATAAAGGGATCGGTGACAGGCGCAGGAATGCTTAATATGGGTTTTTATTTACCCAAATTACAGAGTGCCATGGACAGGCACGGGGACAAAGACCAAACAAACACTATACAAAGCACATGTTTGAGACCCAAACAATAGATCGAGGAGTACCTCGAATACATACACAATCGCACAATGATTATCACATGGTACGAGACCCATAATCATCTGCACATTATACATGGCACGAAGGCCAAAACAACATAGCACAGGTACTCACACGGCCAACGGACATTGGAACAATAATCGACCAGACCATGGAAACCAAAGGGCACATATGTACAAATACTAATCAGTGGGAATAGGGGACAGTTCCGTGTGATGAAAGTTCGGGAGGAATCCATGACAGTTTGTCTGTAAATAGATGTGTTCTACCACCACATGGTTGTCGTCTTTCAGTTCTACAAAAACAAAATAGCATACAGTACAGTAAACAGTACAGTAATACAGTATACAAGATAAACATGTTACAAACTAGTATAGCTTCCAATGTCATACATACTTTGTTTCCCCTTACAATATGTAATGGAATCTACATTCTTTACTGTGCTTTATGTTGTACTATTGTCAAGTAGTAAAAGTTGTATATAGTTCCAATGTCTGCAGTACATACCTATTCTCATTTTGGAACGTCCGGGTGATGGATGCTAAGGTGTAGCGGCTCAGATTGGGCTGCACTCTCTACCCAACCTCTCTCAAGGTCTCTTTGTTCTTCGTCTTCCTCCAGCTCTACCTCCACCCCAGCCTCCACCTCTACCAAGTTTGCTTTTGTTTTTCTCCAAACAAAGGAATACTCACCTTTGGCCTTTTTA
This sequence comes from Oncorhynchus masou masou, assembly GCF_036934945.1. Classification (NCBI taxonomy): domain Eukaryota; kingdom Metazoa; phylum Chordata; class Actinopteri; order Salmoniformes; family Salmonidae; genus Oncorhynchus; species Oncorhynchus masou. The sequence continues at coordinate 24,761,572 of NC_088241.1, read as the reverse complement.
AACATACCAAAGGTCTGATTGCAAGGTGAACATTTACACAATTAGTGTTAGCACGTGAAGTGTGAAAGTGATCAATTGGTAATTGAGCTTAGCTTGTTGAACAGGATAAATTTTTAGTTGTGAAAATTGTGCCAAAGGTAGAGATTTGTGTGTTGTGTTTTGCCAAGTGTTTGTTATAGAATTACAATCTGAGTGTAAAGCAAAACATGTGCCAGTAGTATTGCAGATTTGGTGTATGGTTCTGCTAAATGAGTTACAGGTTTGGGTCATTGTGCATCATGGACCAGTTTTGGTGCGTAAATAATTGTGAAAAACTGCAAAAGAACTGATCTCAGTCCCCTTGAAAGTGAACTCTGGGGTGAAAAAAAGCAAAAGAACTCTGTCTTAGTATTCACACTGCCTTTGCCTTTAAATTAGGACTTTTTGTGGCATGAGTCATCTTTGCATTCACATCGCTATGTTTAGAAATGAACCAAGATATTTTTCCAACATTCACTCAATGCACTCTGGGTAAATACACTGTACAGGACAAGCCATACCATCAAAACCTGTTATCGAACAGCTAGGGATGTACTGACATACACTGAGTATACCAAACATTAAGAATACCTTACTAATATTGAGTTGAAACCCCCACCCCCCTTTTAACCCTCAGAACGCCTCAATTCGTTGTGCATTGAGTCTACAAGGTCTCAAAAGCATTCCACAGGGATGCTGACCCATGTTGACACCAATTCTTCCCACATTTGTCTCAAGTTGGCTGGATGTCCATTGGATGGTGGCCCAACATGATACACACCAAAAACTGTTGAGCATGAAAAACCCAACAGCATTGCATTTCTTGACACAAAGGCATTTCCATTGTTTGTCTTGCTCATTCACCCTCTGAATGGCACACATACACAATGTCAATGTCTCAATTGTCTCAAGGCTTAAAAAGTATTATTTAACTTTTTTCCTCCCCTTCATCTAAACTGATGTGAAGTGGATTTAACAAGTGACGTCAATAAGTGATCAAAGCTTTCACCTGGATTCACCTGGTCAATCTATGTCATGGAAAGTGCAAAGTTTTGTATACTCAGTGTACATTTTGGAAGCTAATAGTTTGCATTTGGTTTAAAAAATGGAGAGAAATTAACATCAAAATGTAATATTCACATGTAAAAATGACTGGTTACATGATCAATGGCAAAAGAAGAAGTGCAGATTTAAATAATGCTTTAATTGAAAATGGTGTATTCCAAAATGTACCAAATGGCTCTAATGTGGCAGTTATGGCAGGGGAAACAGTGCTGCAGTAGCCTAGTGTTTGGTGTTTGAATAATAATACGTGAACCTGGCGAGCTTTGTGTTCACGTTGCACTAAATCAGAGTTCAAGTGAACCAAACTCAGACCACCTCTCAAGATTCTCGGTTCAGTTCGCTTCGGGGGCTCTTCTGAGAGATCTGAGTTCCTTTAGAGCACTCACACTGCACAACAATTGGCTGAAAGGGACCAAGTGTGAAAACACCCTAACACATTCTGCCCCAAGTTGCGAATCACAGTCTGATCTCATTCGCTATCCAATCCCTGTCAGCTACAAAGTAAAATGATTCAGTACATCTAATACGTTTTTCTCCTTCTTTTCATTTCTTTCATTTGATGCTGGCTTTGTTCTCCGTTCCCAGGTCAGTCAACCTCATTTCAAGTGACTCCCCGTCAACCTGTGGCTTGCATTCCCCCGCCTCCTCCCCAAAAAGGCAAGGCTTGACCAAAAAGGTTCACTGAAAACAACAAAAGAGAACACATCAGTGTTGGGGTCATTACTCAAAGAAAGTAATATATTACCTATTACTCGTTACTTATTTCAACAGTAACACATTACTTTACTTTTACTCCCTGGCAAAAGTATACACTTAAGCAATAAGGCCCGAGGGGTTGTGGCATATGGCCAATATACTACGGTTAAGGGCTGCTCTTATATATTGGCGATATACCACAAACCCCCGAGGTGCCTTATTGCTATTATAAACTGGTTACCAACGCAATTAGAACAGTAAAAATAAATGTTTTGTCATTCACGTGGTATACGGTCTGCTATACCATGGCTTTCAGCCAATCAGCGTTCAGGGCTCCAAACACCCAGTTTATAATACTTGTTATATTACTTTTGCTTAACACCCCAAAACGTTGTGCGTCCTCACTCAATGTAAACAATGTCTACTACATACCCAGCTACAACCTTTGTTTAAATCAGCCTGTACAGCCTGTCCTCCAGAACGACTAAAATCAAGCCTTGGTTGTTTGGATGAGGTAGGCCTAGAGTCATCTTCAGCAGCAGTGGTCAGGCCTCGGGGGTCTTTCGCTACAAGTTTTGTCTTGGTGTGATGCTTTTGCAGGTGCTTCAAGAGATTGGAAGTGGTGATTCTAGTAGTGGAGAGATGTTTCTCGCCTGAGCAGTTTGCATTTTACAGTTATATTCTTGTTATCTTGTCCTCCTACCAAATGAAAGTAATTGGAGTACTTCCACATTGAGAAACTCCTTCCCTCTTTTGTTCTCTATTGTTGAATTTGTAGGTTGTTTACCACAAACATTTGTGAATAATCATGCTCCAGCGGCTCTGATTTCCAAACACTTTTCAGGGAGTATCCACGTGTGATTAATCTATTTCAGTCTTCCCATCGTAGTGCACTATGTACTACAAACGCTTCAGACATGCCTTCCAGTCCCTTTGTCACACATACTTACTTTCCATTATAAAATGGCAGTAGCGTGAACTATGACCATTGGCGAAAAGAAGTGCTTGTCATAGACAATAAAATCAGCCGCCTTCATTCCAGTTCCATTGAGACAGACATTAGTCGAGAGGCACAAACTTCTGAAGGATAATGTACGCATTAGAGCTTGATTCATCGAATGCCCCCCTGTTCATTGCCCTCCGTGAATCAAAGTGAATATCATAGCACAAGAATTACATCCTGCATTAGACAGGACCCCTTTTATAGGGAACAAATGCCCAGCATACATCACCAAACAAAGGACCTCTATGAAAGACCTTGATTAGACTGTTGATTATTCTCTATTGAAAGAGCAGGCTTAGTCCAATATGAATAGCACTATTAACCTTGGGATTATTGAACATTTCCATTAGGTTATTGTTATGTGAACACACTGTTCTATTTGATGTCACATGGACAATTGTCCAAAGATGGCTAGTGGAAAACGGGCTACGGTACGTGTTCAGAAGAAGGGGCAACTAGCAATGTTAACTGTGAATGTGTTTTAAGTATCAGGTTTCAGGTAAGACCCAAATGCAGACTGTGTTGAAGTAACAATGTTTATTACAGCAACAGGGTAAGGCAAACAACAGGTCAAGGCAGTCAGGGGTTGATAATCCAGAGTAGTGGGCAACGGTACAGGACGGCAGTCAGGCTCAGGTTCAGTGACAGGCAGAGAGGTCAGGCAGGCGGGCTCAGAGGCAGGACAGGCAAGGGTCAAAACCAGGAGGGCATGAAAAAGAGAGACTGGGGAAAAGCAGGAGCTGAGACAAAACACTGGTTGACTTGACAAATAAGACAAACTGGGAACAGACAAACAGAGAACACAGGTATAAGTACCCAGGGGATAATTCGGGAAGATGGGCGACACCTGGAGGGGGGTGGAGACAAGCACAAGGAGTGGTGAAACAGATCAGCGCGTGACATTAAGACACTAGAATCGAATGGTCTTTTGTCACACATACGGTAGCCTATACACTGTAACGGTGTCGCCACAGTACACTATAAGCAAAATATACTATACATCAATTTCTTCACCACTACAACAGTTTGTGGTAGGATCACAACATTCCTGATTTGACAATAGATATTTGTTGCTGTGTAAATATACCTTATATCTGCCTTCAGGAACAGAAACCAAATGTATTATGTATAGTAGACGATAGAGATCTAATTTGGATGTTATTTTACTATGAGATGAGATGATGAGCAGTTGATATAGTATTATTTGAGGAGACAGGCATGATTCACTTTTTGGCTAATGATCCAAAACTCCTTGATGTGTGGACATCAAGTGGCACAGCCAACGAAGAAAAGACATGAGCAGAACAAAAACATTGCTTACAGAAGGAGTAGATATTACACTGCTGGTAACAAAGTAACACTTTGCATTAAAGTATCATTCCCAAAGGGTTTATAAAGGGTTAATATGTCACAAATGACACTGACTCCTGCTAAATTAGAGGCAGCCTTTCTACCTTGTATTTTTATATTATCAGCGAGTTTATTGTAGTATTTATTTTGCTCTCATCATTTATTTTGCTCTCACATTTTACAAGTGCCTTTCACTCATGTGTGCTGTGTTGGTTACAACGATTGCCTTCACTTAACTTCTGACATTCTCACGTGTGAAATTGTATTGCATGAACTATTTGCTTGCGCTCATGATGTGCTGTGAATCCCCAGATTGGCATGGGCTATATTGACTAAGAGATAGATGTTGCCAATTCGCTTTCAACTCCTCCCACTTCAAACGTTTTACCAAATAGGCCATCATTGAAAATAAGAATTTGTTCTTAACTGACTTGCCTTGTAAAGGTAATATATATATATATATATATATATATATTAAATGCCAGAAACCTCTCCACGGATGGATGTCTTACTCCTCGCTGCTCCTCGACCACTGTCCCTCTGCGCTGAACACCTCTGCCTGTGAGAAAAAGACTCATTTACAAAGGTCTCTGTAAAGGAAAGTGCTTATTTTGAATGTGTGAATGTGACTCCCATTGTAGATCAGTACATACTCTGATGTATGTTCGTTGTCCCCGGCGACAGCAGACATGGGGGACACACTCAACTCGGCTGTGAAAGTCTATCGACACTACAACACAGCCAAGTAGGCCCATTCGCTGAGTGAGGGACAGCCGGCATCCATCCAGCCATCAACTATGAGGCCGGTTACCAATAAGGAAACTCATACAACGTTTGCTGTAGTGTGAGTGTGATTCCATGTTGTCGATCAGTACATGCTCTAATTTATTTTTTTGTCTCCCGTGGCTACAGACACAGGGACACATCCGGCTTGGCCCGGCTTGGCGTGGAGGAGAAGAGAGCCCAACAGCCAGCCATCGACTACCAGACCATTATTATATCAGATCATTATTTGTATGCTATTGTCAACTTTCGTAAACTTTGAATTTAATAAAGAACCTTTGAATGTATATTGGCCTATATCTGTTGTTGTTTGATGTGGGATCTCTAGAACTCTGCTTTTGACAAATACACTGTTTATAGTCTGTAATTAAGGAACCATTTCTGGTGACTTTAAACTGGGCTGTGTTAAGACATGCAGCAGACAATGTTTTAAAATAGAAACGTTTTGCAATAGAAACTGGAAATAAGTTCAGGCCTGTTTCAATCTGTTTTCTTCTGTTTGATGCCTAATGAACACAACTCTGGACTCATGCAAGCTTTGTCATGTTGCCTTATATCAATAGCTGGTTCACATTAGGTTAGTTACAGTGGTGATAGTAATGGATTGGAGCTGGGAAATGGGAAATGTGGGATCCTGCAGGCCACTAATCTACACAACTAATTAACATACTTACAAATCAAGCAGACTTTTTAAACATACTCCATGGACATTCAAGACAAACAAAATCTTTAGCTTGCTTCACAAAATCTACAGCAATCCTACATGCATTTCCATTATACAAATCCTATTTTATTGACCCCACATTGCGCTAGTGAGAAATCTGCACTTGCTTTTGCCTCCCGGTGGTATAATTATTATTATTACTACCCAAGACTGTGTAGCAGAGTAATGCAAGAATGCAAGTCTCTTATTTTCCATCTCCCCTTTATAGCTTTGTGTAATGATATTCTGTCAGATAGTGTGAAGAATTAGCAGTCCATTATACCACTGAGCTTCAGTACGAAGAGCAAACATAGTATTAATACCTAGGGTAATTAAAGCTGCATAACAGCCATCGGGGGAGAAAACCATCAATTCTACATATCATGACTTGCCGAGAGGCTTTAACACTATTGGGTGAAAGAAATGTTAATGGTACATCGAGTGGAATGTACCATTACATTGAGTGGAATGACTAACGGACTGTTATAACTCAAGTACTGATACTCAATTGTATATATATTTGTGTGTGCGTGTGCAACTGTGTGTGTGTGTGTGTGTTGTGCAGAGACTAGGCAGAGAGTGAGATGATTACAAAAGAATGTTGGTCGTCAACGGAGAAGAAACAGACAGAGTGAAAGATAGTAAGTGACACACAGACATGGACAGGGAGGATAAGTGGAAGACCCAAGGCAAGACTCAACACAACTTCCTTAGCGGTGACTGATGGACCCTGGGCTGGTGTCTGAAACTCCATTAAAGATTAACCATCATTAAGAGTTTCAGACGGTCTTAAGAACATTTCCCCCCCCTTCTTTAAAAAAAAACTTTATTTATTTAAACCCATTGATTTACCTATTGATCAAAGCACTCTATGTTAGATAAAGCCTCTCCAGATTTCCTCTTAGACTTTGATTCCCTCTTTTCGGCATAAGAAGACAACAGATCTTCAATTCAACAATTCATGCCGTGAAACACCCTTTTCTCTTTTTCCGAATTAAAGCTTAATCATACTGTAATTTACATAATTTCAACATGAACATAATCTGCTGATATAGTGCCTGGATAGTTTTGAGTAAGGCCTCTTGACCACATTGGCTGATTAATACATATTATGCTGTATGTTCAGCCAGACTTCATATCTAACCATTATGTCTCTCTATATTACAAATGTCAAAATCCTGCTGGGTTGAATTTCATAAACGAGGATTTCGTCAGCATTGAGTATTCATCAATAGCCCATCCACTGAATATTAATTTAAGTGCTTTGATGGAGGGAATCACACAGATGAAGCAGACAGGTTCAGGTTCTGTTAAGAAGAGAGGTCAGATAAACTTTGGACACCTCCCTCAGATGTTGATAAGCCAGTATCTATGTTTTCATTAACTTGTCCCATGATTTTTGTTCAAGTTCACACAGGAATCAGATGCGACAAATGACTGATAGGGTGTGTTTCCATTTAACTATCTTGTGTCGATAGAAAGAGCTAGAACTAAAGTGTTGAATAACAATGTACTGGTTGAAGCGTTTCCATTTAGACAAATTCTGCAAATGATTGTTGACAGCATCTATGACACCTCGTGCCCCACGTATCTTTAAAAGTATTTCGGCAACCACATATTTTTTTTAACAGTTTCCGTCATCATTTGTCGCAATAAAGTAAGTTTGACAAAAGAAAAATCCACCCCTGTCGAACGGGTTACATTTATTGTCGCAATTTAGAAAATGTCATCTTATATCTGCTGTTTCCATTACACATGTCACAATAATTCTTATTGCAATGTTGCTTTTGCTGAATAAACTTGGGTCAATGGAAACCTGCCTCATGTCTACATTGACAGCTTGTTAAACCATCAGGGCTGCTTCCTTTTTTATATAGCAGTTCCACTGATGTATGAAATAATTCATGAGACTTTTAATGTATTTGTAAGTATAAGCTAAATTAATGGAATAAATAAATTGTGCCGAAGAATAGTATATTTTTAAGTGTTTATTAATTAATTAACAGTCCATGTGGTAAGTCACTACATGAGTCCTCTAAGGACATTTCAAATGCTAGTTTGGAAAAAAAAAACATTAATCGAAAATGAGACTTACACGTTGACTTACAAGAGAGAGAACCCAAGAGGAATAACCAAACAAGACAATCAATATGCAACATAATTATTTACCAGGTGCAATCAATAAAGCATTTAATAATTCAGGTTAGTAACCAGAAGTCTAAGAGAATACATAATTGGGGAGATTATACTACCATGACTTGAGATCAAGTCATTGTTTAAGAAATTGTTGTTTGGAAGCTGCATTAAGAAAATGGCCATATCCGTTAATTAGAAACATTTGAAAGGTAGGTAATGTATTCATAATATAACTGCTGAGCTGCCTAGTGCCAGTGTTTCTGGTAAGTGTAGGAATAAGAAAAGCAAGAAACATGAATGTGAGTTTTAAAAAATTATATAAACGTATGTTTACGTTGTGATCAAATGTATCTACTTTTCTTCACACTAATTTATACCAGTGTTCAATAATATCCACAAGTAAGGGTTTATAATACATCCACGTAATTTACTGTATTCCTCAATTGAGTTAGCTAATTATACGCTACGCTTGAAGATGCGCTATTGTATTTAGTTGACCTATTACTTTTAGATTGTCACAGTGCATCACCGCGTCAGCCAGAGTACCTGTAGGGCTGAGCATGCACTGTTTCTATCGATGTTCTACGCAAGTAGCAACGGCATTCAATTATAGCACCAAAACAAAATCAAGGTGAATGGGCGACTTGTGTTTAACAACAATGTATCTCACATGGCAATGTAGGCCAGTCTGATTAAGTTTCCCACTAACAACTGTCAAAAGGGGAAATCAATAGACAATTTTGGGGATGGACTGGAGTGGCTACAGTCTATATCCTGGACCAGGCTATCTATTGGTGAGCCCCGAGGAGGCCTGGTAAAAGGATTAGCCTTCTACAATGGCGCTCCTTACTCCATATTTGTCTTTGAATAGTGATGAAGATGACAAGCAGGAGTGTCTTGGTGTCATCCAACCCTGTCATCAGATATCCTTCAGAAAATGGATATGTGCTACAGCTGGAACACCACAACTTGGCTGTCCGTAACTTATTTACTGCATGTTTTAGAATGAAATTATGTTTTAGTAATGTGATAAAGGAAACCCTGGTGTCCAACCAAACTCCCATAAGCGGGCCCTCATTCAAAGTTACTCTACCTAATCAAACCCAGATTTAGATTGACATACTGTATAAACTATCCTTGGGTTAGAGAATTAAATCACATTTTACAGTTCTTGTCACGTCTCTGTGCTTGTAGTATGTAGCCACTGCAACTAAAGTTGCATTATGTCATATTGTGTGCACCTTAAAGGCAACGTCAATGAGTAAGTGCAGTTCTAAAGCGTTAATGGACAACCCATCATCCATCTGCATTATGCAAACAAACAGAGAGAGAGAAAAATTATAATCCCGGAGGCAGAGTATAGTTAGGAGATGATATCTGGGCATCTGTAGCTCTGCGAGGCTCCAATGTTGGAGCTTACAGAGCTGACAGGTGTTGTTGCTGAGGGCTGATGGCTTACATAAGTACCCGCAAAGAGATTGGCATGATAAAAAATAAATTACCTTGGTGACAGCTTAAGAACACTTCCTCATTACTTTTTCCCCTTTTTTCTGTCGTTCAACAAAGAGCTGCTATCATGTTAAGTTTGGGATAAGTCAATATTATATTTTAGCCCTACATTTAAGGTGCCATTACATTTCAACCAAACCACCATCCATTTCAGTGTCGCTTGGGCTCACTGTTTGACTTTTCAGAGCATAATGCAAAAAGACCACCAGCTCAACAACCAATTACATAGAAATTATACATGAGTTTGCCATAGATCTGCTAGTTCAATACAGTGTGAAAATGACCCTGCTCATAGTCTCCTCATAGCTCTTCTTTCGTTGAATAATTAAATAACCTTAAATAACCTGATTCACTCTGAAGTTTATGGGCCCTAAGGTCAGATGACATTTCACCACCCAATAATCTGAGTGCACCTCTGGTTAGGGGTAAAACGCAGTTTGTTGCTGCTGGGCTCTGCTTTGACTGCAGGGTTGTGGTGTTCATGTATAATGCCCCCCCCTCCCTACACACTGAGCCCATGGACCAGGAGTTTAAAGGAGAGGCCTTATCAGTGGCCACCAGGTCTGGATTCTCAGCTGTAGTCTGCTTCCATAGGGAAAGGGGAAGGGCAGAGAGTGTCTGACTAAGGGAAGAAAGAGGAGAGAGAAAAGTGAAAAGAGAGGGAAGCAATGGAAGAGAAATATTGGCATGATTCGAGGGTGAGACATACAAAAGGCAAAGGAATTGAAAGAAATTGAGGAAATTAATAGAGAAAGAGAACATCCGAGAGAGAGGAAAACAGAAAGAGAAAGAGAACATCAGAGAGGGAAACCGAAAGAGAAAGAGAACATCAGAGAGGGGAACCGAAAGAGAAAGAGAACATCTGAGAGAGAGGAAAGCAGAAAGAGAAAGAGGACATCTGAGAGAGAGGAAAACAGAAAGAGAAAGAGGACATCTGAGAGAGAGGGAAAACAGAAAGAGAACATCTGAGAGAGAAAGGGAAACCGAAAGAGAACATCTGAGAGAGAAAGGGAAACCGAAAGAGAACATCTGAGAGAGAAAGGGAAACCGAAAGAGAACATCTGAGAGAGAGGGAAAGAGAAAGAGGACACCTGAGAGAAAGGGAAACCGAAAGAGAAAGAGAACATTTGAGAGAGAGGGAAAGAGAAAGAGAACATCTGAGAGAGAGGGAAAGAGAAAGAGAACATTTGAGAGAAAGGGAAACCGAAAGAGAAAGAGAACATTTGAGAGAGAGGGAAACCGAAAGAGAAATAGAACATCTGAGAGAGAGGGAAAGAGAAAGAGAAAGAGCACATTTGAGAGAGAGGGAAACCGAAAGAGAAAGAAAACATATGAGAGAGAGGGAAAGAGAAAGAGAAAGAGAACATTTGAGAGAGAAATAGAACATCTGAGAGAGAGGGAAACCGAAAGAGAAAGAAAACATTTGAGAGAGAGGGAAAGAGAAAGAGGACATCTGAGAGAGAGGGAAACTGAAAGATAAAGAGTGAGTGAGAAATTGGAGAATTATGGGGGAGTCAAAGCTAAGTGAACTTCTGTCTTAATTCAATTCAATTCAATTCAAATGTATTTATATAGCCCTTCGTACATCAGCTGATATCTCAAAGTGCTGTACAGAAACCCAGCCTAAAACCCCAAACAGCAAGCAATGCAGGTGTAGAAGCACGGTGGCTAGGAAAAACTCCCTAGAAAGGCCAAACCTAGGAAGAAACCTAGAGAGGAACCAGGCTATGTGGTGTGGCCAGTCCTCTTCTGGCTGTGCCGGGTGGAGATTATAACAGAACATGGCCAAGATGTTCAAATGTTCATAAATGACCAGCATGATCCAATAATAAGGCATAACAGTTGAAACTGGAGCAGCAGCACGGCCAGGTGGACTGGGGACAGCAAGGAGTCATCATGTCAGGTAGTCCTGAGGCATGGTCCTAGGGCTCAGGTCCTCCGAGAGAGAGAAAGAAAGAAAGAGAGAGTTAGAGAGAGCACACTTAAATTCACACAGGACACCGAATAGGACAGGAGAAGTACTCCAGATATAACAAACTGACCCTAGCCCCCCGACACATAAACTACTGCAGCATAAATACAGGAGGCTGAGACAGGAGGGGTCAGGAGACACTGTGGCCCCATCTGAGGACACCCCCGGACAGGGTCAAACAGGAAGGATATAACCCCACCCACTTTGCCAAAGCACAGCCCCCACACCACTAGAGGGATATCTTCAACCACCAATTTACCATCCTGAGACAAGGCCGGGTATAGCCCACAAAGATCTCCGCCACGGCACAACCCTAGGGGTGCCAACTGTCTACCTGTCCAGAGAAAGAATCCTTACTCTTGGTCTGTATATTTATACTGAACAAGAATATAAATGCAACAATGCAACAATTTCATTGATTTTACTGAGTTACAGTTCCAATGAGGAAATCAGTCAATTGAAATAAGTAAATTAGGCCCTAATCCATGGAATTCACATGACTGGGAATACAGATATTAATCTGTTGGTCACAGATATCTTTTAAAAAATAGGGCTCACAATAGGATCTCGTCACACCATGTTAGTGCATTCAAATTGCCATCGATAAAATGCAATTGTATTCATTGTCCGTAGTTTATGCCTGCCCATACCATAATCCCAATACCACCATGGGGCACTCCATTCACAACATAGACACCAGCAAACTGTTCGCCCACACAACGCCATACATGTGGTCTGCAGGTGTGAGGCCGGTTGGATGTACTGCCAATTTCTCCAAAGTTGGTGTTGGTTTATGGTAGAGTAATTAACATAACATTCTCTGGCAACCGCTCTGGTGGACATTCCTGAGGTCAGCATGCTAATTGCACGCTCCCTCAAAACTTGATACATACAGTGCCTTGCGAAAGTATTCGGCCCCCTTGAACTTTGCAACCTTTTGCCACATTTCAGGCTTCAAACATAATGATATAAAACTGTATTTATTTTTGAAGAATCAACAACAAGTGGGATACAATCATGAAGTGGAACGACATTTATTGGATATTTCAAACGGACCTCTGAGACTATCACAGTGCAGGTGCATTTATACGGAGACTTGATTACACACAGGTGGATTGTATTTATCATCATTAGTCATTTAGGTCAACATTAGGTCAACATTGGATCATTCAGAGATCCTCACTGAACTTCTGGAGAGAGTTTGCTGCATTGAAAGTAAAGGGGCTGAATAATTTTGCACGCCCAATTTTTCAGTTTTTGATTTGTTAAAAAAGTTTGAAATATCCAATAAATGTCGTTCCACTTCTTGATTGTGTCCCACTTGTTGTTGATTCTTCATAAAAAAATACAGTTTTATGTCTTTATGTTTGAAGCCTGAAATGTGGCAAAAGGTCGCAAAGTTCAAGGGGGCCGAATACTTTCGCAAGGCACTGTATGTGGCATTGTGTTTTGTGACAAAACTGCAAATTTTAGAGTGGCTTTTATTGTCCCCAGCACAAGGTGCACCTATGTAATGATTATACTGTTCATTCGAATTATTGATATGCATCACCTGACAGGCACATTTCTGGGATCTTTTATTTCAGCTCATGAAACATGGGACCAACACTTTACATGTTGCGTTTCTATTTTTTTCAGTATACAATGCCTTCTCTCCCCTGCACTGTCTGCTGCATGCAGTACACTTTAACTTCAATTCTACTAGTTCATACACATAGACTTTCATAGGATATCTGTGTTTACATTGTCCTATTTAGCTACTGAATGCAGATAGGAAACTACTAACTTGATTTGTACTGCACACAAGTATTAATGGGCTTCGATGTCAGGTGTAATGGATACAGGAATCCAATCAAAACCATGGTAGCTGTGATTTTGTCCATCATTGTCCTCACAGAGAGAATGGGATGACTCCATAGGACCCCGGCATGCATTACATAGTACATACTGTATCTACAAAAGCAGGAAATAGAAGGTCCTATGCCCACCACTCTGGGGTGACTCTGGCAGCATGAGTAGGGCTAGGGATGGACTAGAGCCCTCCGGCCTCGTAACTGAATCAGAGTCAATGTGGGTCAGCGTTACCGCGTTCTAATTCAGGCATCTCTCCAGGGCCAGATTACCTACCACAACTCTCCCAGAAAGTCCTTTTTTCAAATTAGGGCTAGAAATACAAGCGGTTCCATCATTTCCAGAGGTCATGGACGTCCATGAGTACACTACAGGCCTGAGAACAGACAGGTTCTACTTTTTATGTGTTTTTGAGAGCTGCGTGAAGGGCAGCAATCAGGAAATCTAATTCAGTTAGACCTTTCCGATATGGCAAATCACATTTGTTTTTGTATCTTGTGGTTTTTATGGAATATTCATGAAAGACAAACAATATTATTGTATAAACTGCCCTTTGTAACTCATTTATAACTATGACTCCATTTCTAATTGGGTTTTTTTTTCTATTAAAAACAACTTTGAGATTGCAATGGTTTTCATTATAGTATTATATTGTCGGCAACGTGTTGCATTTTAAACTGTATAGCACACCGGTTTGATTTGATTTTGTTCTTTTGATATGGCATATCCTTTTAAGAAGAAGGCTTTCAGCAGTATAAGAACAGAACTATGTGATCATAGTTTTCGAAGTGAGAAGTACAGAGAGAAAGTAATTATTTCCCTTACTTTGACTGGAAGAAATGAGCTCCAAAATCTGATAAGACTCACACACACAAAAAAGACGAAAAGAATATGAAAAGAGAATGGGCAAACAGCACTAATCGTTTGGAGATTTTATCTGGTAAGTACTCAATATGAGTTTAAAAAATATTTTGTAATTATATCTGAGCTGTCTAAAAAAAAAATACTGGATAATATTTTACCGTCGACAAATCAGTGAGTCACGATTTAGGGAAAACTCTGTCGAGAACAAATATTTTGTGTATAGTCTAGAGGCTGCTTAGAGTTAGCGATGTGGCATGGAGTAACCCGCCAGCAGGGTTCCGAAGTAACAGAATAGGACTATGGGTAACACATATGAAGTTGCCAATCACAATATACCGTACATGATGCAGATGGAGAGTATGTACAGCATAGAGATATATTCATTGTAGGATCTCTATGATGTACAGAACATACGTGTGAGTGCATGTACTGTATGCATGTTCGTGTGTGTATGTGCACTGTGCATATATATGTGTAGGTCATTGGTTGATTGGTTGTCCATGTCAAAGAGCTGAAGGAAAGTCAGAGCCCCCATATTAACATTATTAATATCTCCACATCTCGCAAACAGCAAGAAACTAAGGTGACTTTCAGGGACACTTGGCACCAGCCCATAATTACAGGCTTTTATGATGGTGTAAAAACTGCCTTTAAAGGGGTCCTTTATGGCAGGGGACCCAATGAGGGATGTGTCATCGACAGTAGACAGGGAAATGTTTGTTCAAACCCACATTTAGCTGCATTGTTAAGGACATATTGCGGTCATTATTTTAAAAGTTGTGACAGCATCCATTCAATTAGACCAATGCTGTTATGTCTTATGACAGTAACCAGAGCAAAAATGCCCATCAGAGAATCTGGGTCTTTTTTGCCCTCTAAATTCAGAATGAAGTCATATTTAAGAGTGGTAATTTTGGTGAAGGTGGCAGTTATGTTGTAAATTGCTGGTGAAATTGTTTATCGGGGTGGGTGGCATTTCTGTAATGTCATGTTGAGCTGTTTAAGCAGTGGATAGATACACTGGCCCATTCTATAGGTGGCCTTGAGAATGCATGCAAACTCATGCGTGCAAAACCTGTTCAATAATACATGTGGTGTTATCTTCAGAGGCAAGTAACAGTGTCTCTTGGTTAAATTCTAGGTTAAGCAACTACTAATGGTCTTTAGCTGTAAAACAGAGTATTTCAACACTATTTTCTCTCCAAAACCCATAAAGCCAGCCAGGCACCAGTCACAGATGCACATAAATTTGTCCAGTTGAGGAAGCGGGGACATCTCGCAGCCACCTCCTCTTGAAATGACAAGTAGAAACCACGACACATCAAAATGATGCTGTAGGTGAGCCAAATCATTAGATTAGGCAGATTTAAGGGTTCATGAAACTTGTTATTACCCACACCGCACTCCATTGATGTTTAGCCTGATGTCTTTTTTAAGGGAGCAGCTGTTCACCTTGCCCTGACGGACAGTAGGCTATGTGACGATTAGAGCCTAGATCGAATGTGAAATGTGACTCTCTACTCAAGTCAGACAGGGTGTTCCTTTGAGCCAGACACTATGCATAGCAAAGTTCCCTGACTTTATATTTCAAGGTGGGTAAACATTTTGGGAATGCTTCAGTTGAACCTTCTGTCATAAAATAATGATAATGCTGTCATAATGATGACATTAGACATAGAGTCAAGACAGTCATGACAGATGATGTCAGCAAATGCTCAGGTCAGCTAATTGGCAAGGGCATACCACTAGCCAGCTAGCTTGCCGAGCTAACAATTTGTGACATGATTCGTGCCAAGTCAGTTGCCATAAGCTGACATGGCTTCATGACCTTGGTATTGTCATTCCTATGACAGCACTATCTAGACCTATGGAGGCTCTGAGTTTAGGCCAGAGTGATCGGTGTAGGAGCTCATCTTTCTCCAACTCTTTAAAACTGATGGCCCTCTTATAACAGTATTAATCACCCCCCAATGTTTTGGTCTCCATTGTGCAGCTAGCGAGTGCTAATCTATTACCCCAGCTCATGCCTTTGGGTTTTTTCTCTGCTCGGAGAGGCTCAACGGATGGATCGCAGAGGCTTAAATTAACACAGCAAACAATGAAGAACAGCCACAAATAACGACACCCATCATGTGCTTATCGGCCTGAGCAGGGATTACAAGGGAAATGAATCATTAACACTATTGCCACTTGGATGAGGCTAAAGCGTGATTGGCAGGTTGAACGCTGGGAGCGGGGAGGGGGTCAGATACCCAGCGAGGCGGGTATCATTGTCGGATCAGAGATCCGGGAAGCACAATCAAAACTACCGTCTTTGTGTGAAAGGAAGAGAAAGGGAAAGGTGGAAGGGATAAAAGACAATCAGAGGGAGAGAAGGAAAGAGAGAGAGAAATGGACACCCGAAACTGCTAAGTCGGCCTTGCCTTGCTGAATTGAACACATACTGACACATGCTCTAAGATACATCAATGGAATCAGCTCCAGCAGTATACCAACAGCTGGTTAGGAACGTGATCCTCCACTATTTTCTATTTATAGTTCACCCTCGGACCCTTTTCATATAAAGAAAAAGTAGCAGTGCATTGCGACCCCTGACTCCAGACTCCCAAAATGACACGAGGTAGATTTGAATGGCTTTATGGAAAATAGTGGACGAATGCTGGTGAAAGGGATTCTGGGTCATAGAGGGATTTGTTAAGTTATTACAGTGTCTGGAGCGAGGCCTTTATTGGCACCTGCCAAGTCTGGAGGACCCAGTGGGATTGCACTGACCCTTGTGGAAGTAATGGATATTAGAAAATCAGCCCGCTGCGATCGAGAGGGATTGGGGGACAGAGCAGGGGAAAGGCATCGGAGAAGAGGAGAGATGGATCGAGCCTCAAGGACACAACGCCATAGTGCTCCATAACAGAGAAAGAGATCTCTCCTTTAAAAATGGGAGGAACGTTGGAGAAAATTCTGAAATTGTGCATTGTAAGCCAGCCACTTTGTCACCCCACAGGACAAGAACTGCAACAGATGACCTGGGCAAGGATATACAGACAAAAAACACAGCTGTAACACACATATGATGGTTCGGGTCTCATTAAATCCCATTGGAAGCCGAATGCAGGGGAATATGACTGATGTTATAATGTAATGAAAGCTAGGCTTAATGCTGAAGCACTGTAAGTATTACAGAATGTTAATGTATGCATTTTCCGTGAACACTAAGCGGCTCTTATTGTGAAAGATACTACAATACCAAGCCCAGATCACCAACTTACCTGAGAAATTACAATATTAGAAAGTACTCATGGACAGACAATGGAGGTGTAGATTTATTTATTTAACATGGAAATGTTTTATAAATGAAAATGCATTCTATCTCTGTACCTGTCCTGTTTAAATGAAGACAGAGCACTGGTGGTGACAATGCAGAACTCACATATAGTATATGGACAGTGGAGCTGATGGCTTTTTGTGGAGTGCTTTATCATCTTTGTCTGCCCTCTGCAAGTTTGCCAATGCAAACAATGCAACTAATTTGCTTACAGATGCACTTTGGTCATGTATGATAGTGTATTGACGGCATTGGAGAATGCAGAACTAATTCAAAAGCAATATGTTTCGAATCACTGTCTCTTTTGATGTGAGATCGCATTCAGAAATACGTCGACAAAGCTAAAGAAATCAAATGCGACATGGTGTTCTTCCTGAGCATGTCATATTTCCTATCGCTTCGGCTTCTTGATTGTAAAAGCCTTTCATAATACCTGGCTTCTCAGTCTAATCTTATAGCCAGATATAAAAATGACATTCCCAGACAGAATGTCTGAAAAAGGGAGGTAGATAAAGTGAAGTCAAACTGTGATTCAAATAAAAAATAAATAAAAAGTGATTTGAGGTCTGGATGATTTGAGGTGGGTCTTACACAATGCATGGGTAAATCTGGATTTAAGACTGACACTGTTATGAGATCAAACCAGGTTAAATACAGGGCTAAATGGCATATGCCATAGTGTCACAATTATAAGAGAGCTAATGTGGGCTGGTGGGATATAGACTGATGTTTGAGCCAGTTTCAACATAGCCAGCATCATCAACTAATTTATGGTATTAACACTGATCTTGCCCTATCACTCCCATTGTTTTATGCTTAGCAGTGGCGAAAGTTAGCTCAGGTTAGCAGTAGCAATGGATGACAGTCTATCCTGGCCCCATATAGACTATGGACAATAGGAAAGACTTTCATCCACAGTAAACAGTGAAACTGGAAAACAGTGAAAATTGAACTTTCAGGCTGGAAACATAGATATAAGTCTAATAGAGCTCACCCTTCACTGTTCTGTTCATAAGCCTAGGTTGGAATGGCCTGTTCAGGTCCACAATTTATTATTTTTGTTGGATGATATTTTTTATTTTTTTTATTTTTTATTTTACCTTTATTTAACTAGGCAAGTCAGTTAAGAACAAATTCTTATTTTCAATGACGGCCTAGGAACAGTGGCTATATGGTGTACAACAAGCTTGATGAGGAGAGAGAAAAAGGGAGAGAAAGGGGATAAATATTCCTTCGCTTTAGAGGTCTGAAAATGGATGGAACAAAAATACTCTTTGTCTTGCAAGAGAGAAAAGAAGAATTAGCCAGAAGTAAATAGATGAGTTTGATAAGAGTCCCTAAATATATTTCTTATCTCTCGTTCAATTTGAAACAGCCGGTGGAAGAAAGAGGCAACATTGTCACTCATGCTTTCTTAAGAGCAGCAAGAGCGAGAGATTGAGAAAGGGTGTGTGTGAGTGTGTATGCGAGTGTGTATATGTGCACATGTGCATGCTCGATTGTGTGCATGCTTGATTGTGTTTTGTTTCACAATATGGTTACACAAAATTATCAATCATGAGTCTGTCTCCAGTCTTCAGTCCTTATCATTTGTTTGTCTGTCACCTCCAAATGCCCTCTTACACACTGAATTACTGTGATAATACACACATCATCCTGTTTCATAATGTGCTCTTCAATCTCTTCCTCCCTCTCTGTGTCATACCCAGCCAGAGCTCCAGGCAGCCCCAGACACGGCCCTGTGTCTATTAATCACCAGCTCAGCTAGTCTCATAACACCAGATCAGATAAGACGGCCTGTCGTCACACAGGTGGAAGTAATGACTGGGATGCGGCGGCGTCCAATACGGGCTTGTCCGACGCCAGAGATCTGGACTGACAAAGACCCGCGTGGCCCTGAAAACAGAGAGACACTGTCAGGCCTTTGACTGATTACAGCTTGAGTGAAAAGTGCGAGGGAAGAGGAGGACGGAGTACAGAGACAGTTCAACTCGGATGCATCAGGTCTGTGTTTTGGGTTCACCATTAGGGTTAGGCACGAAGTGCCAGCATTAACAGTTCAAAGTACAACACATGACTATATTACTTGATGTAATGGTTAGAGTGTTGGATTAGTAACCAAAAGGTTGCAAGATCAAATCCCCGAGCTGACAAGGTAAAAAATCTGTCATTATGCCCCTGAACAAGGCAGTTAACCCACTGTTCCTAGGCCATCATTGAAATTAAGAATTTGTTCTTAACTGACTTGGCCAGGTTAAATAAATATAAAATAAATAAAAACGTATGGCCCCTGTCTACTGTTCATATTTGTCACTAGAAGTTCCATTAATGAATCTGCAAACCCCATTGTTTTAATTCCATGCTAGACATATTCTTTGTTTGGGGTAAATCGAAAGTATATTTAAAAAGGAAATGCATTTTGAATGGCAGGAAAGACATTTTAATCAATCAAACATTGCCGAAATATTGTATGTTTCATCTGGAGAATATTTAAATAAGTAGAGATGGTGAGCATAAAGGAATGTGACTCCTTGATGTTGTTGAACGTTTCATCTGTGGATTGGAGACAAAATTTCACATTTGCACGCTTGCTGCAACCACCCACTCCATATATCAAGCCACTGGGTGATCAAAAGTTGTTTTAATAGGGATACTGCACCAGGAGGAGTTTAATTATGAACCTAAAATACTTACAAATGATGGTGGTGATAAGAAGGAGAATTCACAAGGGGAATGCTCAGCCTGAGCTTGGATTTATTCAGAGTTCATGGAGTCGCTGCCTTATTTGTGTTGGGGATTTTAGAAACCAAGCTGTAGCTTGGAGGCACAAATCAATAAGGTGTAATAGATCTGAAAATGAAGCAATGCCAGTGTCCCCAATGTCAATGAATCTGATTATCTGTGTCTAGCAAGCTACAGTCGGCATGTCCATGTGACGCCAACCCACCTGTAGATCAGGGATATTAGAACGCTGTTTCTGTGTGCCAGACTAAGCACCCTAGAGTTCAATCCTTCGCTGTTGAGTCACCACCAATATTTTCACTGCAGGTAGGCCTACATGGACAAAGGTATTGGGCTTTAGGGGCCATGCTTAAGTGAAGGGGTAGAAATGGGACTTCAACCATACTCTAAATGAGATACATGTAATTGAAAATCATGCCAGGGTGTGCATCTAAACTGGATCCAATACATGCTTTACATACATTGCTTGCATTTAGAATTTAAGCTGTCCACCCTCTTGCCGTCTGTCTATTAACGTAACTGTATGGATGGGATTTTGTGTGTGTGTTTTTTTGTTATTGTACACGTGCTGAGGCATGTACATGTGCATGTGTGTATGCACGTGTAGGTGTGAACACAACATGGAGCAAGACTAAGCTCACAAGCCTTAATCATTGCCCCAATACCTCACTGTCATGTCCAACAGAAATAAACAAACGCAATTCAATACATAGTAACAAATTACCTATTTGGAACACACACACCTCCCCCACCCCTGTACCGTGTTCATTTTTTGTGGTCGTAGTCTTTGAGGTTGTAGCATTGTTAAAGGCAGGCGTAAGGCCCTCCTGGCAATGCATGATAAGCTATGTGAACATGCACCCTGCTATTCTCTTATCACACTGACATGCTCACAACGCCCCCATGCCAGTTCCAAGCACAACACACTGAGTGTAGCATTATAAGCATGCTATGAACAGGGGTATTTTATTCAAGGACGTGAAAAACATGCTAACGACAGGCCGACGACAGGCAAGCCATCCGACGTAAGCCACTGCCATCACTCTAAATTTGTTTTTATTCTTGCACAGAATAAGGTGTCCATATTAGGACATCCTCAGAGTCACAAGAATTTGGTGTCAGAGTCAGAACGACTCCAACTCCTGAGTCTGAGGCTGTCCTAATAAGGAAACCATAAAGGTTGACGTGTTAGCTTCTAATGTTCTAGTAATTCTAATTGTCCAAGATGGCGTAGCAGTGGGGATGTCTGGTTTGATTGTCTTGTCCCATCCCTTGTATATATTGTTTTTGTTCTTATATATTTCGTATATATTTGTATAATTTAAAAAAATCGAATTTTCCATCTACGAACGGAACATACTCTCCTGCAACCCGCCTCACCCAATGTGGTATGGATCTGCTATTTTTTAGACTTTTGAACCGGAACCCCCTTCAGAAGCTACCCAGCTAACTAGCTACTAGCTAGTAATCAGTTAGCCACTGCTAGCGGTCATCATCGTTAACCTGGACTGCCTGCCTCAGCCCAGGAAACTCCTGCCAGCCTGCACAGCGCGATATCTACCCAGAGCATATCTGACTGCTTTTCTCTACCACACACGGATTCCTACCGCAAGCTCTGAACCTACTCTGGATAATCGCAGCTAGCTAGCTGCTATCCGGGTGGCTACTCCTGTCTAACGTCTCTGTCCCGAAGCAAGCACCAGTTAGCCTGGAGCTAGCCTCGAACTAGGCGTTTCTCCTGGCTAGCCGAAGAGATTCCATCAAGAAATCCCTGGGCTTCAATTACCTCTTTTGTCAATTGGCCTGGGCCCTTTACTGCCGACGCAGAGCTCCGCCGTTCCATCACGACTAGTCTACCGACGTTACCATCCAAGGGGGTTTCTGTCCTGAAGCAAGCACCAGTTACCCTGGAGCTAGGCCCTTCTCCCGGCTAGCTGAAGAATTTCATCAGATAATTCCTGGGCTTCAATACCTCTTCTGCCAATTGGCCTGGAACCTTTGCTGCTGACACAGAGTCTAGCCGAACCATCACGACTGGTCTGCCGATGTAACCATCTGAGGGGGTTCCAACAGACTCTCCCATTGCGATGTTCCCCTGAGGCCCATCTGCTAGCCTGCTGCTTGCCCCGACCTGCTAGCTGTCTGAACCGCCATGCCTCCAGCTCGCCTAGCTACTCACTGGACCCTATGATCACTCGGCCACACATGATTCTCCCTAATGTCAATACGCCTTGTCTATTGCTGTTTTGGTTTGTAATTTTTATCTTAGGGGCGGCAGGGTAGCCTAGTGGTTAGAGCGTTGGACTAGTAACCGGAAGAATCCCCGAGCTGACAAGGTACAAATCTGTCTTTCTGCCCCTGAACAGGCAGTTAACCCACTGTTCATAGGCCATCATTGAAAATAAGAATTTGTTCTTTAACTCACTTGCCAAGATAAATAAAGGAAAAATAAAAATACAATTATTTCACTTCAGAGCCTCCAGCCCTGCTCTTTATGCCTAGCCCTTATGTTCCAACCCCCACACATGCGGTTACAGCACATGGCTTAAATTGTGCCTCTAGAGACAAAACCCCTCTCATCATCTCTAGGCTTACCTCCACTGGACTCACATCCTACCATACCCTTGTCTGTACATTATGCCTTGAATCTATTCTCCTGTGCCCAGAAACCTGCTTCTTTTACTCTCTGTTCCCGAACGCTCTAGACGAACAGTTCTTTTAGTCTTTAGCCGTAATCTTATCATACTCCTCCTTTGTTCCTCTGGTGTTGTAGAGGTTATCCTAGGCCCTGCAGCCCCAAGCATCACTACCATTCCCCAGGCGCTCTCATTTGTTGACTGCTGTAACCGTAAAAGCATTGGTTTCATGCATGTTAACATTAGAAGCCTACTCCCTAAGTTTCCTAAAACACTTCAGTGAGAAGGCTTTTCTAATCGACCTGGCCCGGGTATCCTGGAAGGATATTGACCTCATCCCATCAGTAGAGGATGCCTGGTTGCTCTTCAAAAGTGCTTTCCTCTCCATCTTAAGCATGACCCATTCAAAAAATGTAGAACTAAGAACAGATATGGCACTTGGTTCACTCCAGACTTGACGGCCCTTGACCAGCACAAAAACATCCTGTGGCATTCTGCATTAGCATTGAATAGCCCCCGCGATATGCAACTTTTCAGGGAAGTCAGGAACCAATATAATCAGTCAGTTAGGAAAGCTAAGGCTAGCTTTTTCAAACAGAAATTTGCTTCCTGTAGCACAAACTCAAAAAAATTCTGGGACAATGTGAAGTCCATGGAGAATAAGAGCACCTCCTCCCAGCTGCCCACTGCACTGAGGATAGGAAACACTGTCACCACCGATAAATCTACAATAATAGATAATTTCAAGAAGCATTTTTCTACGGCTGGCCATGCTTTCCATCTGGCTACCCCTACCCCGGTCAACAGCACTGCACCCCCCACAGCAACTCGCCCAAGCCTTCCCCATTTCCCCTTCTCCCAAATCCAGTCAGCTGATGTTCTGAAAGAGCTACAAAATCTGGACCCCTACAAATCAGCCGGGCTAGACAATCTGGACCCTTTCTTTCTAAAATTATCTGCCAAAATTGTCGCAACCCCTATTACTAGCCTGTTCAACCTCTCTTTCGTGTCGTCTGAGATTCCCAAAGATTGGAAAGCAGCTGCGGTCATCCCCCTCTTCAAAGGGGGGCACACTCTTGAACCAAACTCCTACAGACCTACATCTATCCTACCCTGCCTTTCTGAGGTCTTCGAAAGCCAAGTCAACAAACAGATTACTGACCATTTCGAATCCCACCGCACCTTCTGCGCTATGCAATCTGGATTCAGAGCTGGTCATGGGTGCATCTCAGCCACGCTTAAGGTCCTAAACGATATCTTAACCGCCATCAATA
Organism: Oncorhynchus masou masou; assembly: GCF_036934945.1. Lineage (NCBI taxonomy): Eukaryota > Metazoa > Chordata > Actinopteri > Salmoniformes > Salmonidae > Oncorhynchus > Oncorhynchus masou. The sequence continues at coordinate 24,737,648 of NC_088241.1, read as the reverse complement.
AGAAACAATACTGTGCAGCCATATTCATTGACCTGGCCAAGACTTTCAACTCTGTCAATCACCACATCATCATCGGCAGACTCGATAGCTTTGGTTTCTCAAATGATTGCCTCGCCTGGTTCACCAACTACTTCTCTGATAGAGTTCAGTGTGTCAAATCAGAGGGCCTGTTGTACGGGCCTCTGGCAGTCTCTATGGTGGTGCCACAGGGTTTAATTCTTGGACCGACTCTCTTCTCTGTATACATCAATGATGTCACTCTTGCTGCTGGTGAATCTTTGATCCACCTCTACGCAGACGACACCATTCTGTATACATCTGGCCCTTTTCTGGACACTGTGTTAACAACCATCCAGACGAGCTTCAGTGCCATACAACTCGCCTTCCGTGGCCTCCAATTGTAAATACAAGTAAAACTAAATGCATGCTCTTCACCCGATCGCTGCCTGCACCTGCCCGCCCGTCCAACATCACTACTCTGGACGGTTCTGACTTAGAATATGTGGACAACTACAAAGACCTAGGTGTCTGGTTAGACTATAAACTCTCCTTCCAGACTCACATCAAACATCTCCAATCCAAAGTTAAATCTAGAATTGGCTTCTAGCAGGATTTTTGAGGTTTTCCATTGTCTCCTTATATGGCTGTGAATGCGAGAGGAATGAGCCTGCCCTTTCTGTCGTTTCCCCAAGGTGTCTGCAGCATTGTGAAGTATTTGTAGGCAGATCATTGGAAGATTGACCATAAGAGACCACATTTACCAGGTGTCCGCCCGGTGTCCTGCGCCGAAATTGGTGCGCAAAACTCAGCTGCCAGTATTTTTCCATGGGATACAGAGAGGAAAGCAAGCTTCCACGAACTGCATATCAATGAAGAGATATGTGAAAAAACACCTTGAGGATTGATTCCAAACAACGTTTGCCATGTTTCGGTCGATATTATGTAGTTAATCCGGAAAAAGTTTTACGTTGTAGGTGACTGAATTTTCGGGTCGTTTCGGTAGCCAGACGCAATGTAGAAAACGGAACGATTTCTCCTACACACAGACGCTTTCAGGAAAAACTGCGCATTTGGTATGTAACTGAGAGTCTCCTCATTGAAAACATCAGAAGCTCTTCAAAGGTAAATGATTTTATTTATTTGGTTATCTGGTTTTTGTGAAAATGTTGCGTGCTAAATGCTACTCAAAATGCTATGCTAGCTTTGCATACTCTTACACAAATTAGTCAATTTCTATGGTTCAAAAGCATATTTTGAAAATCTGAGATGACAGTGTTGTTAAGAAAAGGCTAAGCTTGAGAGCAGACGCATTATTTTCATTTTATTTGCGATTTTCAGAAATCGTTAACGTTGCGTTATGCTAATGAGCCTGAGGCTTTAGTCACGATCCCGAATCCGGGATGGGGAGTTCCAAGAGGTTAAATAAAGGTGAAATAAATAAAACAACAGCTTTGCACCTTGGCAGGTTGGGGATTTGAACTTGCAACCTCTCGGTTACTAGCCCACCACTCTAACCACTAGGCTACCCTGCCTCCCAGACCTATATCATTGATGTCACAGCTGCTGGTGATTTTCTGATCCACCTCCACGTAGACAACACCATTCTGTAAACATCTTGTCCTTCTTTGGACACTGTGCTAACAAACCTCCAAACAAGCTTCAACGCCATACAACACTCCTTCCGTGGCCTCCAACTACTTTTGAATGCTAGTAAAACTAAGTGCATGCTCTTCAACCAATTGCTGCCCGCACCCTCCCGCCCGACAAGCATCACTACTCTGGACGGTTCTGACTTAGAATATGTGGACAACTTCAAATACCTAGGTGTCTGGTTAGACTTTAAACTCTCATTCCAGACTCACATTAAGCATCTCCAATCCAAAATTAAATCCAGAATCGGCTTCCTATTTCGCATAAAAGTATCCTTCACTCATGCTGCCAAAAAACATACCCTAGTACAACAATCATCGACTGACACTAATTAGCATAACCCAACGGACATAAATATTACTAGAAAATATTCCTATTCATGAAAATCATAAGTGAAATATATTGAACCACAGCTTAGCCTTTTGTTAATCACCCTGTCATCTCAGATTTTCAAAATATGCTTTACAGCCAAAGCAAGACAAGCATTTGTGTAAGTTTATCGATAGCCTAGCATAGCATTATGTCCAGCTAGCAGCAGGTAACTTGGTCATGAAAATCAGAAAAGCAATCCAATTAAATCGTTTACCTTTGATGAGCTTCGGAGATTTTCACTCACAAGACTCCCAGTTAGATAGCAAATGTTCCTTTTTTCCAAAAATATTATTTTTGTAGGCGAAATAGCTCCGTTTGTTCTTCATGTTTGGCCGAGAAATCGACCAGAAATTGCGGTCACGACAACGCCGAAAAATATTCCAAATTAGCTCCATAATATCGACAGAAACATGGCAAACATGGTTTTTCAAATATATATTCGATAATATATCCGCCGGGACAATTGGTTTTTCAGACTGAGTGAGAGGAAAAATATTTTACCCAAGAATCACTCTGAGAGCCATCAGGTGACCACTTACACAATGTAGCTGCTTATGCTTATTCTTCAACATAAAGGCATACAACTACGTCACAATGCTGTAGACACCTTGGGGAATACGAAGAAAAAGTAATCTGATTTATAGCCCATTCACTGCTCAATAGGGACCCATCGGAACGGAGAGCTTTCAAAACATGAGTCACTTCCGGATTGGATTTTTCTCAGGCTTTTGCCTGCAATATCAGTGCTGTTATACTCACAGACAATATTTTTACAGTTTTGGAAACTTTAGTGTTTTCTATCCCAAGCTGTCAATTATAGGCATATTCTAGCATCTTGTCCTGACAAAATATCCTGTTTGTTATTTTTCCGAAAATGAAAATATTGCCCCCTAGTTACAAGAAGAGCATCAGCTTTCTGAGCAGCTTACCCATCACTGTACCTGTACACAGTCAATCTATAAATAGCACACCCGACCTTATCCTCATATTATTACCTACCCTTTTGCTCTTTTGTTCCCTAGTATATCTACTTACATATCATCATCTGCACATCTATCACTCTAGTATTAATACTAAATTGTAATTATTTTCATCTCTAGGGCCTATTTATTGCCTACCTCCCTGCTCTTCTACATTTGCACACACTGTACATAGATGTTTCTATTTTTATTTTATTTTGTGTTATTGACTGTACGTTTGTTTATGTGTAACTCCGTGTTGTTGTTTTTGTCGCACTACTTTGCTTTATTTTGGCCAGGTTACGGGTGTAAATGAGAACTTGTTCTCAACTGGCCTACCTGGATAAATAAAAAAATAAAAAATAATATGAAAGTAGCAGGAGATCTGCAGTTTAGCATAGGGACTTGGAGGTTAAGTGAGTGACAGGTTTACACCCCTCACCCATGGTAGGAGCAGGTGCTGATCCACTGGCCCGTCTCGTCTAACTTCCCGCGGCCCTGATGGAAGAGTGGTGGAGGGAGTTCGACCTGAACTGATGGCCTCTGATATCTAGCCATATATCACTAGCTGTATATTTATTCAACTGTGGATTTGCCAGTTAGACATATCCCTCCTCGTGAGGAGTCATATTGCAAGTTCTGGCTCGTATCAAGCGAAAATACTAGACATCATGTCCATCTCTTAATGGAAAATATTAGAGGTGGTAGTGAGATTTAAAATGCCTGTTATGATATACACACTAGATCTATCCAGTTATATTTACACTGTGTTTCCCTCATTTACTAGTCTAAACACAATTCCTGCCTTAACATTGCTTAGTCTCACCTATAATTCATTTCTATGGATGGATGAGTTCTGAAGTGGCTCAGTAATTTACACAGTATTGCCTGGAGCTAAAAATATATATATTTAGCTAGCAATGTGCCCTACAAGTTTTACGGTCAAATATATCTAATTTCTTCACCAGATTTTTGCACGGTGTGACCACAATATTTAATGTGTGACCACATTATACATGTATACATAAACATGTACAATTACAGACAGATGAATGTATTTTACATCGAGTCTGTGGAAGAACTGAGTACTCATTTTTTCCTAGATTTTTGATCTGCTATCATACAGTGTGACCGCAGTGAGCTTTGATTACCTACACTTGTCCTTGCCCAGTTTCTCTGCTGACTTGACAAATGAACAGCTACTTGAACATTATAAATACAGGTTAGGCTGCTCGTGGCACTATACACGGGAGCTATGTCGTGATGTTGATTCTGTTGTTGCCACAAGGGGTGTTCTGTTCTGTAACCGATGTCCAGTTGGCCTTTTAGATGAGTTATTTTCTAAATCTAATTAATATGTGGGGCCATTATAACCAAGCATTGAACTTGATAAACACCATATGCAAAAGGAGTGCTGGAAATACTTAACATTACAACCTTTACCTTTAAGTTGAAAAAATAATTGATGGTTAGACAGATCAAAAGTAGAATGTTTGGGATACAGAAAGTATTTAAGTATTGGAATGTACTTGGAAATGTTTTTAGATAGTAATTTCAGGTGGAATTCTGCATTGAGAAAAATACATTTTCCCTAAATTGAGTATCCTCTAGTCTAAAGTCTATACAGCACTTGGCACATGTTCTCTCCAGCAAAGAATGACCTCACCTGGTGATCACTGCTCACAGCAGGGCAGCTTTTACGCACAGGTTAATTGTTCCAATCAGCTGAGACTCGGGAAGCCCTTGATGTTTTTGCATATTAACAAGAGATTACCCTGCTGTCTTGTGCTGCTCATTAAGAAAAGGTCAACTGGCCTGGAAAGTCCAATGTGGTATTCATTTTAGCATCACTTCAAATGTAACTTCAAGAATTCACTAATGCTGTATAAATTTGAGGAAAGATACTTGAAGATAGTTAAAAGATACTGTAATTAAATTCCTCGAAATCGCATCAACAGTCTTAAACACGCAAGATTAATGTATCAGTGAAAGGTTGAGGGTGATATCACGAATGTAAGTGGTACAAAAGCTGTGAGGGATGTTCTTCAGTTCTAAGAGGATTTATAGAGGGGATTTGGGTACCAGAAGATGGAGAATGAATAATGGAAAGAAAGTATGAAAATATATTTATTTCATGATTGGAGAGAGATCAGGAGAATGGGCAATTCCATTACATACATGACTCATGGTTCCAAAGTTGATTTTTCAAGTAAATGTGTATGAGGAACGTATGCACGTTTTCCATATTAGGACATACAAGCATATGGTCAAAAGTGTTATCAGGGAGCTGATAATGTCAAAGAAAAAGTCAGCAAGCACATATTTTAACAACAGAAACAAAAATACAATCATTTAATAGGGCATACACCCTCAAATATATACAGTATACAATTTTTGTAGAACCAAATGATCTTTGTCAGGTCTGGGTAAAACATATCTCATATCAAGCAACCATATCTCATATTACGTGTTTTAGGGCGATATTATTTTTGAATTCCGCATGTCTTCAGATGCCCTCTGTCGTGATCAGAAAACACACAAACAAGTAACTTTAAGGTTATTTAAGGGACAACAATCAATAACGTTCCTGTAACTCCTACTTAATCTCCATAATGAGTTTCATTGCCCCAATTAATCATGTCTTAACAGCCAGTGCCTGGCCTCCCAATGCAGAGGCAGCAGAATGACCAAGCCTCCATCACTCCTACCCTCTGCCCAGATCACAAGGGCTCCAATTGGTCTATCAACTGAAATTACGTTCTGGGCCTGGATTCAAAAACACTTTAGAAGAAAACTTAAGTTCCTAATGTCCTCTGATTGACAATCCTACGATGTGGCAAACTGATCACACGAATATCCACAGAAGCGTCCTTGTTAACTCTATGAACATCTTGTGGATAATAAAATATGATGAAAATATAGGGCCTTCAGCCTATTGTAAAACACAACCATAATAAAAACACTTGAGAAACATGATGGTGTACTGGCAAAATCCGGCCAAAATTGGCGTGCCAAATTTCTCCTCAAAGACCAACCGTTTCAATATAAACAGCTACACAGAAGATGAAAGGTACATATTTGATAATGCTGGAATTTTGTACTATATAGATGAATTTGGTAGAAAAGCATATTTAAATACGATTTTTTTGATCAGCCAAAACAATTCTGTTGTCCTTTGATTAGTAAATCCCTGAAAATATGCTTATCTATGCACTGTTTTGGTACTGAGGAGCTAATAACTTATCTCTAACAGACACATTTGTTTAAGACAGAAACCATGTGGTTCAGGATATTGTTTTGAATGTGTATAAAAAAAAATCGATGTTCCCGGGGAAGATTTAACGCACGTCAATTAAGATTAGCGAGCGAACGGTGACTCTTCTGATGTCTTAAGATCTGGTACCTTGCACAGGTATCTGCACAGCTAGGTTTGTCAGAACGGTAAAACTGATACCACATCAACTCACCTACATCAAGATCTTTCCCCCGGGGACATCACAAATAGAGACTCAATTGTTCTGAATCTTATGCGATCTGTAGAGGATGAAACGAATGAGGGATGGAAGGTGGAGGAGGAGAAAAAAAGAGGACGCAAGTCCTATTATGATGAACGATTCTGCTACATTTAGAAAACTATCGATTCCGTCTCACGCCCTAATAGAGGGTGATGATTGCATGGAGGTGAATCCATTACCAGGGAAGGAGGGAGGCTGTGTGGTGTATGGAGGAAGGCTGTGTGCCCTTTCCCATTTGTCACCGCTAGCGTTGCGCACCTGTAGGAGGAGAGGAGCGCGGTGGCACAAGGCTCCGCTCCTGTCCTATGCCCCGGAGGTGGAGAACGAAGAGAATTGTCTATTAATCTTAACTGCAGCCCAAAGGGCAAAGGCACTCAGCCATGCTGTGTCCTGCCTTCTGCCAGAGGAATCTCCAGCTCAGAGAGAAAAACGACCCAAGACAACAGACAACAAAGCAGCCGTATGAAGAGGCCCAGAGGGAAAGCTCCTCTACGTGTCCCCCTTTGAGGGAGTGTCCTCTGGCCAGGGTCAGAGAAACGGTGGCCCCACAGGAATCAATAACTCCTCAGGGAGAGCTGTGGGACTTACTGAGCAAATAAGCACATCTCCAAAAATGACATACAGTAGTGTAGTGCTCTGCCATATATACAGTAGTATGCCTGATGCAATGTTGTAGGCCTATCATGCATGTCACACTTAGCACTTAGCATGGCGCTATATTTTTGTTTTATTCTCTGTGGCAATGGGGAACTGAGTAGCCTATATAATACAAGCATGGAGTGTGAAATCACAAGACAGAAGCTTTGACGACATGAATTATTTTATGTTTGGATGCTCGAACCAGACTACTGAGCATTGTCATGCCCATTATTTTGTGTATTCTCACCACAGTGTGTCGTGCTCAAACTGGAAGCTCTGCAGACAAAGGAATGTGTTTAGCTTCAGACTGAATCAGTATTGAGAACCAACTGGGTGTGCTTTGTGTTTAAGTGTTGGACACATTGGGTTATGATTCTTGGATCAATATCCTATTATTGTTCAATTACACATAAATGCTGCAGTTGGGAGAGAAAACAATCTGTCAGAGGTTGAGAGCATGACATGGAGACAATGATGAGGGTCAGTGACAACAAGGTTAAGGACATTAGAAACAAACTGAGCTCTTAACACTCTTAAGCCTTTTTATGTTTGGCTGCATTCTCTGATGAAGTATGAAGATGCTTTTTTCTATAAGATTTTTAGCCATTTTCCATTCTACTCCCATTGCCATTGGCAGAGTAGTGACATTGTTGCACTTTTTAGAATGGTCATATAAAAGAAGATTGCATAGCCCTAGGCAAATTCTGGATGCCTTTCTTAGATGTCCGAGAAGACATGTAGAATAATGGAAGAATGGGACTGCATCAATAGCCACTTCAAACCCTTGAAGACTCCTCTAATTTTGAGTCCAAACGATTTCACTCCCGAACTTGAAATCTTCCAAGTTCTGTTATGCCTCCAGCTTGAAAGAGAATAAGGAATGGAAGTATGCTAAACTAAGATTGACTTCCTTTCTCCTATATTGTACTCAAAAGGCAACTACGGATATCAAACAACTCATCTCTTTTTAGAACTCAGTTTCAGTATTACTGAAGTACAATAAGCTCAATGTTTACAATTCCATCAAGTGATCAGTCACAACTTAGTACCCAAATTAACTTAAATAATACAATTGTAACAGTTGTTTGCAAATTAATGTGGAACATTTCGTTCTATGTTTGACTCTAGGCCTACACATTGAAAGAGCAAAGAGAAAGCAAGTTTACGCCATTGCTCTAAATTCAGTTAGCATTTGAATATTCTCGATCATTATTCTCATTACTGTTGTTCCTTTTTCCAGAGACTAACTCAACATTCTCTGGCTTTATGAGGTCTGTTCTCCTCTCTTTATCTTAAACTTCTTAGGGACAGCCCCCTTTTCTTCAATTTCACCTAAAATGACATACTCAAATCTAACTGCCTGTAGCTCAGGCCCTGAAGCAAGGATATGCATATTCTTGGCACCATTTGAAAGGGAACACTTTCCAGTTTGTGGAATGTAGAAGAATATAACACAATAGATCTGGTAGAAGAAAATACAAACAAAGAAACAACCATTTAAAAATAATAATTCTACCACCATCGTTGAAATGCAACAGAAAGGTCCCAAATCTAGCTATCACTCTGGCCATCAATCTAATTCTGATGGTGTCCACAAGATGGCAGCAGTGTATGTGCAAAGTGTCAGATGGATAACTTGAACTATGAGCAAACTACATGACATTTAGTGTGAAGTCACACAGGTACATTTGGGCAAATCGTGAAGGAGACATTTACATTCATAATACATTTTCTTCTGCAATAATATTGTCACATCTGTATACTTGGACATTGATTTAGCTTTCCCAGTATTACTAGCCATATTATAAGTCCAGCATTTGCAAAACACCCCATTTTCATAACTTCATAACTCTCCATATTCTTATCATTTGTGTCCAAAAGGAAAAGGCTTGCTGTTGCACAAGGTTAGCAGCAACATTTTGCGACAGATATGGGGTTTCCATACTCCCATATAGCCCAGCTCATTGGCTATCTAGCTAGCTTTGTTTGACCCCAATTGGTGCTTAATTGACAAAGTTACAGTCAATCAAGTGAAGACCCCCGCGTCATCAGCGTGCCATGTAGATGTCGCTCTCTGACCACATTTGGTGTACTATAGGATATACTACACTCCTAATGATATAGTGAAGTCTGGTTACGTTGTAGGATCTTTGAGGAATAAATACAAACATGATTTGACTGGTTGAAACCATGTTTAGCGTAAGACTTTCAAAGATTCCTTTCTTTGCAAATTGAACGAGTGGAAAAACAAAATCGATCGTGCATGCTATATAGACCATTTTAGGATATGAAAAAGGATTTTATCTAACAAAATGACACTTCATGTTATCTCTGGATGATAAATCAGAGCAAGATTTCAGAATGGAAGTACGCATTTCACCTTCAGAGGTGAATTTATCAAACCTATCGCGGTGAAAAACGTGTTTTGTTGTTAGGAGCTCTCCTCAAACAATAGTATGGCATTTTCTCGCAGTAATAGTTACTGTAAGTTGGACAGTGCAGTTATATTAAGAATTAAGCTTCCAGCCGATATAAGACAGCGACTATATGTACCAACATTTGTTGTTTCTCTAAAATGTGCGATCATGACACACTGCGCTACATGATTTACAACTGTACCGTCGACGGAAAGCCTATCCCCATTTGCTCAATGGTGTAGTATTTTTAGCATGTAGGAAATGTATGCTGATTGTTTTGGGTGGCAGGTAGCCTAGTGTTTAGAGCATTGGACCAGTAACTGAATGGTTGGTGGCTCAAATCCCTGAGCTGACATGGTAAAAATATGTTGTTCTCCTCCTGAACAAGGCAGTTAATCCATTGTTTCAAGACCATCATTGTAAATAAGAATTTGTTCTTTAACTGCTTTGCCTAGTTCAGCAAAGGCAAAATATTTACCTGCCATCATATCATCACAGCTGCCGAGAAGCCTCTTTTACTGACTAAACCTTGTACGTATCTGTGTACTCATAATTGATTCTCTGTTTTATCGCCACCGCAATGCCACCAAGATAACTGAGCTGCCGTGGATGGCATAAAACCCTCTGTGAGGTTTGATAGACTGTCACATCATACTGTACTGCAGCTTTGAAACACAGAGAGCAAGAGAGAAAAACTGGGGAAATAGGCACTCGGTTGCAGTTCCTCATAGGTGCCCCGGTGCTAAACATTACACAAAGCCCAATACAATTTTCAATTGTCTAGGTTGTCATAGGTGTAGATTAATGCATGATTGTAGGAAAGATTATGTGACTACACACCAAACAACAGCATACTATTAAACGCAGAAGATCTCTTTGGTCTGCTTTTGATATAATTAACTTGAACTTAATTTGTTTTGCTTTCACTTTCTCCACTTTCAGAATTTGTGCTGGAAGAAAACAGTGTACAGTGTACAGTGTACATTTTAGGACACCCTCAGCCTCAAGCCAGACACTGTCTATGTAACACCACCAGAGGCCTCAGACAGATCAGGTCCATGGACAGCCCCAGACAATATCTGTGCCTAAATGCATTAGCCTCTCTTTGTTGACAGAAGCTGGCATACTCAAAATAACTGGAGGTTAACATGGTTTAATGCAGTGTTTCCCAAACTCAGTCCTTGGTAACACAAGTGGTGCGCGTTTTGGTTTTTCAAATAACGAAAGCTTAGTGATGAGTTGATCATTTGAATCAGCGGTGTAGAGCTCGGTCAGAATGGGTGCATATTTACCACTTTTTTTCTATTCTTTGTTTGTATTTGCATTTTTTTTACAAAGTCAACTTCTTTATCAGTTGAAAAATGTTGCAGACATTATTTTCTTTGTTTTGTTTTACAAAACAATTATATTTGAATTAAGAGATTCAGTTAGTCTTTCTCTTAAGTTGGCTTTGAACGGAAAAACATGTTCCCAAAAAGAGGGGCTGGTGAATTCAGAGGCAAATTAATTAATACAGAGAAAATAAGAATAAAGTCATCTGACAGTATGTAGAAAGGGCTTTTGATGTTTCTTGTGAAAAATAAACGTTCAACTGAAGGCTGGCTGTTCACATCGGAAGACTGTTGAAGTACTGCTGAGCTGAAATGGAGAGAATGCTCTCTTACAAAGGTTCCCATCCTCCCTTTACACCTCCATCCCCCTCCCAACAAATAACCCCATGGTTTTTGTAACACCTTCCTCCACCTCCTTACTCTACAACAGCTCCGGCGGTTTCCCTGGCACAACCAAGTCCCCCAGTTATGCGGACCCAAAAACAACCTCTGTCTGTCTCAGATTCTCTGGACAATGACAATGACTGTCTCTGACCGCACTGGGCATTATTTAACTGAGCATATTTAAAATGAATTATGTCTTCAACTACCAAAGAGGTTCTCACCATTGAAAAAAAGGAAACTGTCTCCTGCCTATGTGTGAACCCAGCAAACACGTTCCGTCCATGTTCTCCATTGGTTCTTTAAAAAACAACATTGTTTGCACTTTCACCAGCAGTGACTAAAGGACCTCTGCTGAAGTCGGTTTTCTTTTTCCTCCCATGTTAGATTTTTTCCCGCGTGACTCACAGTGAGTCACAATGTGCCCTGTCAGGAGGGATTAGAGGGGTATATGAGCATGGCACTGTCAGCCACGTTTTCCGCAGGGGGTAAGGGAGGTTGGTGGGGTTGCGGGAGAGTGCGTGACAGGGTGTACTGCTGGTGGACACCATGGGGAAGGTTGTTGTCGGTGCACATATATGGGCGCACACACTCACATGCACCCTTGTGAACAAGCAGCACACATGGCATGGCGCAAAGCTTGGCAGCTGCTTCAGACAAATGCTTTCAACATGGAAAGATGTTGGTTGGGATTTAGAGGATTGTCAGACCATTTCCAGTTTGTTGTATGTGCCATTCATGGTTACTTTTGTTGTTGTTATGACACCACTGACACCATTCAAATAAAATAAAAAACAATACCAGAATAACAAGAAAAGACAGACCTGCCTGACCATATTAAACATCACAGGCATGATAATGACATGGGCTGTACTGTACATGTAGGGGGGGGGGGGGTAAAAAAGGTATCACTGATTAGAAAAGACAGACCTAGAAAGGTGTGGATGTATCTGAGAGAATTAAAGAGGGAGATCTGTTCAAATAAAATGTGCTAGACTGGAAAACATTGGGTTAGGATTCTTCTGTCCACCCTACCCCTACACTCAGCGTGACGTAAAACATGCAATCGCAGACACTGCTTTCAAGGCTAGGTAATGAATTGGCTTAGAGTTGTTTCACCTCCCAGCAGCCACCTGGATAGCCACTGTGCATTAAATTGGCTGAGGAGGTTGAGCCTGCACCACATGGGTGTGTTTCACCACATTTCAGACACTAATGACAGAAACGAGAGGGTTACAGTCCAGGGGCGTTGCGAGGGCACAGACTCCACCACCCGCTGGGCAAAATAAATGGAGTGGTCAGGTGGTCAGACAGCCTATCAAAAAACTCTAGAGGTTGCCAGTGAGGGCCTAAGGTTAGTATAGACTTGATTAGGATCACTAACACCTTTTCCTCTCACACCCTTCTGAGTTCAGGGTTCACGCTGACCCTTTGTATGGTGTTCCTGTCGGGACATAAAAGGATGGGTTAATGTTTTGAAAGACATCACTGTATGTCTGTGTCTGTCTTACTCACTGACTGTGGTCTCCAAGGCCTTAGTATACACGTCTTCTTTCTCTCCTCCTGTAGTGGAGGTGAATAGTGGATTGGATACAATAGCACATTTGCAACCAGATCCCAGCCCCCTAAAGGCTCCAAAGGAAGTTCATTGTTGAGTGGGAACATTTTGAATGGGAAAATCTTCCCCCCAATGCACCAGAGTAGTCTATTAGTCCTTGCTCCAATTGACGGGGCTAATGAGGAAATTAAGATTTAATTCATTCACCCAAAGGACAAGATGAGGAAGAGACAGCAAGGGGAGAAAGAGGGCCCTATCTTTGATTTAAAGGTTAATTTTGAGAAGGGAGACTATGGGGGACACAGAGTGTTCCTGACAATATATTGATATGCCTGGATCCAAGCCAGCTGTTTCACTGGGTGGGGGGTCCCTCCACATGAAAAAAGAAGAGAGAGACAGAGCGACAGCCAAATTCTAGTCGTACCTGCGGAGTCACGCAGCGGCAATTATGAGCATTGGCCTCATCAGTAGCGTTAACGGCTAGACTCTGCCTTATGCCAACAGTGATCTGAGCTCCTCTTGGAACTCTTATTCGGGGGTGCAGGCGTTAGCTGCTCAGCTCAGCACATGACTTTGACAAGGTCAGCCTTGAGGAGCAGCAGGCAGGCTGGCATGGTGCTGAATACCTTATTCCAGCACCCTGGCGACCTTGCCACGCTCAGCACCGGTGTCCACGTAGATAACGTTAAGAATTATGTACAGTACAGAAGTCATTCTATCACATAAACTGGACTCTCATCATCTGTCATCAATGGTCAGTTCAGTAACGTTTTGAGGCTTATATGTCAGGTATACAGTGTCCATATTGGGACAGCTTCAGTGTCATTGACACCAACTCCTTGTGACCAGGGGCGAAAGTAGATTTTTCTTCCAGGTACAGGACCTCATATTTGGCACCCCAAAAAATGATGGGCCTAGTCCTAGAATTACTTATAAATTCCCGATTTATTCAATAGGATCTCTGTGGGCTTTGTCGTTAAGATTTCTCATTTAACTTTTAAAATGTATTACCTTTTATTGTGGCAAAAACATAGCCAGTCTTGATGTTTTAATCTGAGTGTAAAAACAATCACTTCAAAGGGCTCCTTTACGAGGCTACCTGCACACGTTCATCCACTAGCAACACATTCCATCCTCCAAACAGTGGTGTCGACCACTCATATCTACCCTGGCTAAATGTTACCTGGTTGAGTCACAGACGTGATCTTCCTGTTCGGCTTTACGCCACCTCGTGCGTCGGAAGAGGTATTGGTAAGGTATACTCAGGCTTGTCTAAGGGTAGTAAGTTGGTGGTAGTTGATATCCCTATCGTGCTTTGGCAAAGTGGGTGGGGTTATATCCTGCCTGGTTGGCCCTGTCCAGAGGTATCGTCGGACGGGGCCACAGTATCCCCCGACCCACCCCTGTCTCTATCTCCAGTCTCCAGCATCTATGCTGCAACAGTCTATGCCAGGGGAAGGGGCTAGGGTCATTCTGTAATATCTGGTGGAATTCTCCTGTCTTATCTGGTGTCCTGTGTGAAGTTTCTCCCTCTAATTCTCTCTCTCCCATCCTGTAGGACCTGAGTCATGCCTCAGGAATACCTGGCCTGATGACTCCTGGCTGTCCACAGTCCACCTAATCGTGCAGCTGCTCCAGTTTCAACTGTTCAGCCTGTGGCTAAGGAACCCTAACCTGTTCACCGGACGTGCTACCTTGTCCCGGACATGCTGTTTTTGACTCTCTCTCTACCGCACCTGCTGTCTCAACCTCTGAATGCTCAGTTATGAAAAGCCAACAGACATCTACTCCTGAGGTACTGACCTGTTGCACCCTCTACACTGAGAATAGTATTTGACCCTGCTGGTCATCTATGAACATTTGAAGAGCAATTTGTCATTAAATGTCCATGGACTTTTAGAATCTTCACCCAGCTCAGCCAAAAGAGGACCACCACTCAGAGCCTGGTTCCTCTCTTAGTTTCTTCATTGATTGCTGTTTGGGGTTTTAGGCTGGGTTTCTGTCAAGCACTTTGTGACATTGCTGATAAATTTGATAAATTGGGATGATGAGTAACATTTGTTTTATATGGCTGCAACTTTGGTGGGGGTGAGGGCCACAAAAATAACAGAACTCATCATGAGGGGCTGCAGTTGCTCGTTGGTCTGCGTACCTACATCCATACCCACACATGCAGTCAGAGCCGGACCTAGCCTTTTGGGGACCTTAAGTGAAATTTTGTTGGTACTCATCTTGCATCAAAACATTTTAGCGGCCCCTATTTTAGTTAATTTCATGCAATTCTACACATTTTGCCACGTGGCGTTGTAAGGGTTTTCCTGTGGTGAAGTAGAGGAGGACCAAAATGCGGCGTGGTTATATTGATTCATGTTTAATTAAAACAGATAAACATGAACACTACAAAACAACAAACGTGGAAAACCAAAAACAGCCCTATCTGGTGCAAAACACAGAGACAGGAACAATCACCCACAAACACACAGTGAAACACTGGCTACCTAAATATGGTTCCCAATCAGAGACAATGACTAACACCTGCCTCTGATTGAGAACCATATCAGGCCTAACATAGAAATGGACAAACCAGACACACAACATAGAATGCCCACCCAGCTCATGTCCTGACCAACACTAAAACAAGGAAAACACACACGAACGATGGTCAGAACGTGACAGGCGTAGAGAAAATGTTTCAGTTTTAAAGCAAGTTTGCTGCAATTCCACACATTTTGCCATGTGGCAGAGAGAGGATTTTCAAATTTAATTTCATTACACTCATTTTGCCATGGGGCGAGTGAAAAAAGTGCAGTTATGAATATGATATCTGTAACGTCAACGCAGGGAGTCAGGAAGCAGGTGCAGTTAGTGAGTTTAATATTAAGGTACATAGAACGATACAAAACAAGAGAAGCGTCTTACAAGGAAACATAACCAATACTGCCTGATAACTGATAACAAAAGAGTACTACATAAAGGATAAGTAATTATGGAGTAATGAAGTCCAGGTGTGATTGATGATGAGACGCAGGTGTGGCTAAAGATGGGTTGCCAGGACCAGTGGTTAGTAAACCCGCAACGTCCAGCGCCGGAGAGGGGGAGCGGGAGTAGACGTGACAATATCTGAGTGAGAGTGACAAACAAAATTAATGGGGGCTCTCATGTTGGTAATTTGATTTAAATTACCAATCTAAAAGATGTTAGCTGGCATAGGATAATAGTTTGACTGTCAGTGACTGACATAACAACAACAAAAACTGCTGATGCACAACCAAAGTTTTTAGGGGGACTCATGTCTCATTCAGGAGGTCTGAGACCACCCTGCCCCCCCCCCTAATTCACACTCTGACGGTATCCTAACACTTTGCATGATCTATATTGTAGTATTGGAGTGAATTGTTATGACAAAGCTTGTTTTAGTCAGTCTGAGGTGTAAGCTGAGTAAATCACTCCATCCCACCGGAGCCCAGAGTTCAGACTGCTACTGTATTACTCACTGTGACACGGACACCGATTGAAATGGATGTGTCAGAATAGGCTGTTTAATTACATTGTACAGGGCCCATTTAATTTCTTTAAGTTAATTAAATATGTGCTTTGAATAATGAAAGTCTTATCCCTTGACATTTAACAAGCAAAATGGTGCTGCTCATAATAGAACTTTATGATCTGTGAATGAGTTGACGGAAAACATGATTACTGTAGACAAGTCCATGGGGGGGGGGGGGGGATAAAATTGAGCAAATGTTTTCAATACTTGTTTATAATAAACATTTGGAAGTGGGAGCCTTTGTCACTTCTGCCTGTTCCCATTTGAAGTAACAAGGCTATTTTGCAAAGTAAGGTTTACGGATAGCATTAGTATTGCTTATGTTTCCTTCAATCGATCTGTATATCTTGTAATTTATTTCTAAGGTCATAATCAGAATTTTTGACAATCAAATGTTAGGTCAAATGTCCCATTGACATCAATGCATAATTTGAATTGAGGCCACAACTACTTTGTTTTGTAAGATTGTCGATTATCCAATGCATGTTACATTTTGGGGCAACAGTTAGCCTAGTGGTTAGAGTGTTAGGCCACTAACTGAAAGGTTGCTAGATCAAATACCCAAGGTAAAAATCTGTTGTTCTGCCCCCCAAGGCAGTTAACCCACTGTTCCTAGGCTGTTGTTGTAAATAAGAATTTGTTCTTAACTGACTTGCCTAGTTAAATAAATAAATGTTTCTTTAATAACTAAATATTATTGAAAATAAATTAATGATAATTCAACCGCATTTAGCGTCCTACCTACCATGCCATACATTCTATTTGCCAGCACCATACCACCCTGCATACCACTGCTGGCTTGCTTGTGAAGCTAAGCACCGTTGGTCCTGGTCAGTTCCTGGATAGGAGACCAGATGCTGCTGGAAGTGGTGTTGGAGGGCCAGTAGGAGGCACTCTCTCCTCTGGTTTAAAAAAATAGCCCAATACCCCAGGGCAGTGATTGTGTAGGGTGCCGTCTTTCGGATGGGATGTTAAACATGTGTCCTGACCATCTGAGGTCATTAAAGATCCCATGGCACTTATTGTAAGAGTAGGGATGTTAACCCTGGTGTCCTGGCCAAAATTCCCAATCTGGTCCTCAAACCATCACGGTAATCTAATAATCCCCAGTTTACAATTGGTTCATACATCCCCCTCCTCTCCTATGTAACTGTTCCCCAGCTTGTTGCTGTAAATGAGAATGTGTTCTCAGTCAACTTACCTGGTAAAATAACAAATAAATACAAATTCTGTTGAGGATGACTTGCAGCTATAGTGGAGTGAATAGATTTGAAATAATTCCCAATAAAGGCCTGTGAGTGGCAATTTAACAATACCTTTTTATGAATTATGCAGCTAAGTGCAAATGTCATTGCTGGGTTCACTTTTGTGCCCACATCTCATACAACAGTAGCCTAGATACAGTAGCCAAGCAACCCAAGGAGAATCTTAAAGCATCTATATTTCCTTTTCAACAGAACACTTCTGAGCCCATCCCACCAACCCGCAGGGAGAAGAAAAAATATTATAACCATAATTCATGTTCCTACACCTTTTTAAACAACAGTGATATATATTTATTCACCTTGTTCAATAATTCACGTATCAAACTGCCCAATCTGTGCTGTGTGGATTGTTTTAATTGGCCTCCAAGAGAGAAGCCCCCGTTTATAGAGGGACCGGAGCAAGCCGAGAACGATGCTGCATGATTTATTAGACACCTTCATTTAGATGGAGACATCAACAGGGCGACACATTACATGCCTCTATTCCCAACGTCGCATAGGAACATACATGCAAGTATTATCCCTGGGGAGAGCTGGCCACATCATCATATTATTGAGATGGAATGGATGTCCATCTGTGTTTGCGTTGAATTGAGCCACTTTAGATCATACATAGTTATCATCATGCTATCGCCTGGTGTAATAGTGAAGAATAACATAAACACGAGGAACTCACTGCATAACACTCTGACACACTGCTGTGACAGTTGCCAAACAATGTCGGCCCAGGTAGGACTTACATTAGGACTTAAATCATCGGTCTGACATTGATAATAGTGATCAAGTGTCAAGGCGATCTCACCCGAATTCAGGCCGGGATTCAATCCGATCGCCGCTTTTTGGCAAGGGACCATTTAAAGGCAATGTTCCCTCTTTCGAAGGTAACCACATTCACGTTACATGCTGCAGATGTCAGCTCAATTGGATATTAGCTTTAAATGTTGAGTACTATTGTGTATATTTACCATTTACCCTTATTGTAATACATTTGGGATCCCTATTACTGAGCTGGATGACATTGAGCTCGGCCACTCTGACAAAAGTGCGTAGTTAAATGCTGTAGCAGACGACCCATTTTTTTGTATTGTTCTAGGTCATTTTCTGTCCACCAGAACAGCAATAATGTGCTGCATTTGTGCTGTGGTCCATATACTTCATCATCTGCTTAGATAAGGGGTTGGACACTGGACAGTTGCTTCTGATGTAAGCAAGGCTCCTGGTGAGAATCCTCTCACCCAAGAGAGTTAACATGGGGAGGGTTGGTTGAAATCAGGGTCCTCACTTCGTGGGTTGGAGCCCTTGACGGGATGGAGTCACGGACAGAGCAAAGGTAAGTGGCTTTCTCCAGCAGGCATCTGATGGGACACACCCCAGTGCCGGTACCTCTAGTCAGGGAAAGCATTAAAAAAAGGGAAGACAATTTCATTTCAAGTCATCGGGCCACGGAATTCAACCTACCTTACCTCACATTAGTAAGATGCGCAGAATAGATCGGATTGTTTCTAGTATAAGACCTAAGCAACTTTCACTGGGGATGGGGACATGTCCACCCCCCCCCCACCCCACACACACCACATTCTGGAATTGCATTCTTGTTGACCCCTATTTTATCATTGGACTGTGATATAAAACAAGGCAACGGTGTGCTTTAGGACCATGTGGATGCCACCGAGCGTTTGGGTAGGCTGTTTGGAGTGTTTATTCAACTGGATAAAAAAACTACTTGTATATATAAAAAAGAATATATATATATATATATATATATATATAAAAAATATATAATATGTCCCCCCACTTATAAAATCAAAGTTGTGCCCCTTTTACAGGGGAATGGGAATGGAGGGTTTCAACATATGTGATAGAGAGTTTAAAATGTTTTCTTTCACTACCCAGTCTAGAGGTAAGCATTAGCCTGTGTTGTCTATGCACTTAGAATTGGTGTGCATAATGTACAGTACCAAGTGAAAAAACCCACATATCATTCTCTTTTTCACAGCATGTCTACAGTATTAACAATGCATACCTCACAAACCACAATTGGATATGCAATAATAAATAAACATTGCTTCAATGTTTCATTAGGATGAGCTATTATTGGGAAAGACGCTGTGAGAGCATCCCCACATTGATCCTTTAGCTGTGTGTGCTCTTGTCCACAGCTATTGTAAATATTCACACTTTAATTCTATCCTCATGGACATTTACATTAAGCTGCAATATGCAACCTTTTGGGCGACCCAACCAAATTAACATAGAAATGTGAGTTATAGATCAGTCATTCTCATTGAAAGCAAACCTACAAAGTGGTAGATCTGTTCTATGTGCTTTATTTCTATGCTTATCATTCTTAAGTTTGGTTTTTGATATTTTACTTACTTACTTTTACTTATTTTTGCACACCAGCTTCAAACAGCTGAAAATGCTATATTTTTGGCTATTGAAAAGATCATTCACAGCTTTTTAGGTGGTACAATGAGTCTCTACACTATACTTGCATGTTTTGTCAAATAAACTGAAAAAAGGAGAACTATTAGAAATGTTGCAACCAGGAAATGGTGGAGCCATTTCTGCATAGAGCAGCTTTCTGTATTGTTCCATTCATATTTACATTAGCGTGTGTTTCTTTTGTGTGTTTGTGTGTTTTGGAAATGCTTTTGTTTTTACCTTTTGAGTGAGCTTCATACTATAGTTTCTTCACATTTGCAAGGCAGTTAGGATAGAGGTTGTTCCTAAGAACACTGCAGGGCCTAAACACAAAACACTGTATACCACATTTAATTAATTAATCATTTCTATCTTAGCCAATTTCTTGGTTATGTAAACATTTGCATGCATACTCTTGTTGTTCTAATTATTCAGCTTTACTTAACCTGTTTCCCTTGTAATACATGCTGTAGGTCCTAATTTACACCATTGTACACCAGGAATAGCAAAACAACTCAAGGAATCCCTCGCAGTGTAATATACACACACCAGCTGACCAAGGTGATCTTGCTGTTTGCAACTGTGCGGGGAAACGACTTAGTTATGACTGTTGGCTTGGGTGATGCAATATTACTTTGTCCCATTGGCATCAGCAGCGTTATTTCTAAAACAAAAGAAACCTCAATGCCAGGTTGTCCTGGACTCCCTTGGGAGCGATTGACAGGGCTTTACTCAGAGACTCTCCAGCTCTTCCTCTAAGCTTCCAAGATTCTGAGTGTTTCCAATTGGGATACCAAGGGCATTTGCATTCTGGGCCAGCATTCATTCATGCTTTGGATGTGTCTGCACCAAAGCTTTAGCTGGGCAATCCTGACTTTGAAAACTACTTAAGTTTGTGTTTCGGATGGGAAGTCTACGCCCCTTCGTCAGTGATTGGTCAACAGCAGGGATTCTTCAATGAAATGTTTGTTGTTATTCAATGAGAGACGGCTCGTTTTCATGCACATTTTTTCACTTGACAAATACTGAACCAAACAGCTTAGTTAGAAGTAAACTTACGTAAGTAAGATCTCTTTGCCAAAAACATCAAAATTACTTGACAGATTTCTTAAATTATCTAAGATTAATTCAGACTATTTTGAGGAAGTTTATACTGTCTATGGCGTCTTAAAATGGACAAACAGTACTATTGCCACTTTTTTCTTGTTTTTCAGTAAAGGTATTTTAAGGGAGTGTGCAAGGCACAGACGTTTTCGTTTCCTAGCCGAGTTCTTCTAGGAGGAAACCGAACCTACTATGCAGAAGCCTTTAGCGAAACGTGGCAGCAAACGTGCCTGTGATTTTTTACTTTTTGGAGATTTGTTAGTTGCTGCAGATATTTGGATGGGTTTAAAATTACTGCAACATTTGGACATGGTTTGGGCATCCACCAGACAGACAGAAACCCTTTGCAACAAGACATTCATCCAGGACAAACATTAACAAAATCTAAAACATTGGTATTGAAATGGTAGTAACTGCAATGTGAACTATTCGGGAAATACCTCAATTAAATCCCAAACACATGACAGCCTTACCTAGTGTAAGGGTGTTTAACTGGCAGCAGAGAAGTCAGACGCAGGAGAGAAATAACTGTGTTTCCAACGGCGGAGTTAATTTACAAAAAACCCACCGGAAAACGTAATAATAAAAATCAATGGATAACATAACCCGACGCACTCCAGTACAGACGTACACATACACTTACAATAAACAATCACCGACAAGGACATGATGTGAAACAGAGGGTTAACCTCTCTGGGCTAGGGGGTGGTATTTTCACATCCGGATGAAAAGCGTGGCCAAAGTAAACTGCCTGCTACTCAGGCTCAGAAGCTAGGATATGCATATTATTAGTAGATTTGGATAGAAAACACTCTGTTCTAGTTTCTAGAACTGTTTGAAAAATCTCTGTGAGTATAACAGAACCTATTTGGCGGGTGAAACCCAGAGGATAAACCGTCCAGGAATGTTTTTTTTTAGGTCACTCTTTTCAATGGCTTTTCTATGTGGATCTAGATTTCTAAGGCACTTGCTTGCAGTTCATATTGCTTCCACTAGATGTCAACAGTCTTTATAAATTGTTTGATGCTTTTCCTTGTATTGAAGAAGTAGGGCTGTTCAGAATGAGTCGAGTGTACTGTTAGTTAGGGGCGCGCGACCTGAAAGCTCGATCCACTTTGTTTTTATCCGCTATTGAACGCAATTTATCCCGTCTTAAATTTAATTGATTATTTACGTTCAAAACTACCTAAATTGTATTAGGAAAGTTGTTTGAAATGTTTGGACAAAGAATGCAGGTAACTTATTAGATTATTTGTAGTCATGTTGCGCGAGTTGGAACCGGTGTTTTTCTGGATCAAACGCGCCGAAAGAATGGACATTTTGGAGATATAACAACGGAATTAATCGAACAAAAGGATCATTTGTGATGTTTATGGGACACATTGGAGTGCCAACAGAAGAAGCTCTTCAAAGGTAAGGCATGAATTATTTAGTTATTTCTGAGTTTTGTGTCGCGCCTGGCGGGATGAAATATGATTGTCTGTGTTTGTTTGATGGGGTGCTGTCCTCAGATAATAGCATGGTTTGCTTTCGCCGTAAAGCCTTATTGAAATCTGACATGGTGGCTGGATTAACAAGAAGTTAAGCTTTAATCTGGTGTATTGTACTTGTGATTGTATGAAAGTTAAATATTTCTAATCACTAAATTTGAATTTGGCGCTCTGCCATTTCACCAGATGTTGTGAAGCCGATCCTGTTTACGGAATTTGATCCCTAAGAATTAAATACACAACATGTAGTTGATGAGATTTGAACCAGGTGTGATGGAACACAAGACAAAACCAATGGAAAATGAATAATGGTTCAACGATGGCTAGGTCGGTGATGTCAACCGCCGAACACCGCCCGAACAAGGAGAGGGAACAACTTTGGCGGAAAACGTGACAGGGACAACCCGGAGGGAGAGGAGCAGGACGATTCAGATGGAGACGGTGGAACTCTCGCAGTATTGCAGGATCCAACACGTCCTCCACCGGAACCCAGTATCTCTCCTCCGGACCATACCCTTCCCAGTCCACGAGGTACTGAAGGCCCCTCGCCTGACGTCTCGAAACTAGTAACGAACTAGTAACGAACAGAGTATGCCAGGTCCCGCTCGATGTCCAGAGGGGACCTACCGCACCTCGGGACCTACCGCACCTCGGATTCCTGGAGCGAGCCAGCCACCACCGGCCTGAGGAGAGACACATGGAACGAGGGGTTAATGCGGTAACCGGGGTAAACTGTAACCTGTAACAAACTTCGTTTACTCTCCTTATGACGATCTGGACGTCCGCGAGTAGCCAGCAGGTTGTTCAGCCGGATGGACAGGTCCACCATCTGTTTGAATGTCAGGGGGGTGTTTCTGCAGGCCAGCTCCGACGGACGTTCTCGCGCAGAATGCAGTGGTAATGGTCAATCAGGGCCCTGTTTTTCCATCCCGCGCAGGCAGCCAGGGCCCTAAACTCCAGGGCGAACTCCTGGACGCTCCTCGTCTCCTGCCTCAGATGGTAAAGGTGATCACCCACCGCTCTACCCTCGGGCGGGCGGTCAAAGACTGCCCGGAAACGGCGGGTGAACTCCTCGAACTGGTCCAACGCCACTTCTCCCTCTCTCCACATGGCGTTGGCCCACTCTAGGGCTTTCCCGGTGAGGCACGAGACGAGGGTGGACAACCTCTCACGACCCGATGGAGCCGGGTGAACGATGGCCAGGTAGAGGTTTAATTGTAAAAGGAACGCCTGGCACGTACTCCTGGGGCAAGGAGAGACGAATCACACTGGGTTCAGGCCTGAAAGGGGCGCTTAGGGGAGATACTGGTTGTGCGGTTGGAGGCGCTGGAAGAACTCCCTGTCTCTCCCAGCAGTCCATTGTCTGGACAGTCCTCGGTGGTGCCAAGATGGTGTAGTATTATACTCCTATGGCCGTGACACCGTTTCCTGCTGACTCCATAGTTCGGGTTGGTGATTCTGTAAGCTTGTTCAACTGGCGGCAGAGAAGTCAGACGCAGGAGAGAAATAACTGTGTTTCCAACGGCGCAGTTAATTTACAAAAAAAACAACAGAAAACATAATAATAAAAATCAATGGGTAACATAACCCAACGCACTCCAGTACAGACGTACACATACACTTACAATAAACAATCACCAACAAGGACATGAGGGGAAACAGAGGGTTAAATACACAATATGTAATTGATGGGATTGGAACCAGGTGTGATGGAAGACAAGACAAAACCAATGGAAAATGAAAAATGGATCAGCGATAGCTAGAAGGTCGGTGACGTCGACCACCGAACAACACCCAAACAAGGAGAGGAAACAACTTTGGTGGAAGTCGTGGGCAAAAAAGTATTTAGTCTGCCACCAATTGTGCAAGTTCTCCCACTTAAAGTCGTATTTAATATATACTTATTTTCCACCATAATTTGCAAATAAATTCATTAAAAATCCTACAATGTGATTTTCTGGATTTTTTTTCTCATTTTGTCTGTCATAGTTGAAGTGTACCTATGATGAAAATTACAGGCCTCTCTCATCTTTTTAAGTGGGAGAACTTGCACAATTGGTGGCTGGCAAAATACTTTTTTGCCCCACTGTATACCCCTGATAAGTGGTCCAGATAACAGTGTAACATTTCACATCCTTAGTATTTTTAGTAACTTTAGTAACTAAAATGTTCACCCTTTCACATTTTGGAATTTGTTAGTATGACAGATGAATTTCTTAAAGAAATGTATGAGTTAGCAGATCACGGGTCAGTACCAAGACCCATACCAAGACAACTGGCTTTGCAGCAAGGTGCCGATTGTTTCAAAACTAGAGGGGGAGCCACTCGGTGAGAGGAAGTGATGCCATAATCTGCACGGTAAACACATCATGCAGCCCAAATTGATTGGGACATGCCTCTCATCAATCATTAGGGGGTCGTTTGAGTTTGCTAATAATGGTGCCACCTGCACTCAGTCGGGGGGCACTAATTAAAGGGAGAAAGGTAAAAACATGGGCAGACTTGATTGTACAGAGCAGTGAGATGGGAATGTATTGCCGTGTAGAACAGGACTATCACTATTAATGTGGATTACGCTGGCAGAGGTATTTGAGACTTTGAGAACATTTATTTCGACTTTTTCCTCAATGTGGTATCTTTTGTTCCCCCATTTATTTGCAACTTAAAACAAAGAAAGTATAGCTTCACTGGGGTAATATCAAGACCCACTCTCTGCTTTTCAGTTTAACTGATCTGTAATGACGTTTCAGTGAGAAGACATTCCCATTTTGCTTCTGGGTCCATTGAGAAACAGTAGACTAGAGTGCACATGCTCATACAAAGATGAGTTCTACAGTCCCTCCAATTCATTCATTTGAAAGCTAGCTTTAAGGTAATGCATTTAAAAAACCTCTCAAATTAGATTATTTCACTGGTAGCTAACCTCATTAAGCTATTAAAAGCTTGACTTCGATACTGACTCTGCTGTGGTGACATTGAAATGTCATCTTTTTGTCATTGACTTCTTGTCAATATTGTACTTCAGACTATCCACACAACCCATGGACTGTGGTTGAAAATTAGCCGGCTGGCTCATACTGGCACTTTTACTAAAATGTTGATCAATGTGCACTGCCCCTGTAAAAAATACAAATAAATTCAAACCCAAACCGATGTTGTTTTCTAGTCTTGGGGGAAAACAAATAAAAAAGTGAGATGTTTCAGTACCCCTGGGCTATATTTTGGGCAAACAACTCAAAGAAAATGGCCCTGCTTTAAAGACACTGTGAGTGCACTTATCTGTCAAATATTAAAAATAGATTAGGGGGCCATTGGGAGGTAAGTGGTGCCATAAGCAGGATTGATTGTCGAGAGGAGTAACACCAAGACTGCCTACATCACCTTGAGGGTCTCATCCACTGAATGATGTCATGTGGTGTGCTTTCCTCCTCTTCAAGAATGGACACCATTGGGTTCTGACACTCCACTTAAACTGCTACTCCAAGCAGTTAACAGCTACTGTACTGTAGCGTCAGTGGCCGCTGCCAAACGGCTAGAAGATGGACAATGAGGGGTGATGAGGGTGAAGACTAAAAATACTTGGCTGTCACACACGCAAAAAAATGACAAGGGCAATGAAAATGGCTTTATTTTCCTGTCAAATGCAATACTTCACGCCAAGCCAAGTCCTCCAGAACGCTGTTAAGAAGTATCCAGTGAAGTGGTTGATAGGTGAATGCTTGTTTCCCTTGTACTTCTTCACATAAAGAAAGCAAAGGATTTGTGCCTTTGCTGTGTATTTGTAGTGTGGCATGTTATTGTTCTCCTGCTCGCCAAAGAAAATATTGGGAAAATGACACGACACAATATATAATGTATGATATATGAGGAAAGTTTTAATTTATACAGTTTAATGTATAGCCATTGAAAGACCCGTCACCCTTTGAGCACAATGAAACCAATCTGTTGTGAGACACAAAGCGATACATAAGAGTTGTAAAAATGCATTACTTTATAATTGCAATATCACTGTCATAACGTTTATTTACCTTTATCAAGTCTGTAAAAGCCATATTGCTGATTTTAGGTCCCTCCGAGAGGTTTTGCTAATGAAATCTTAAGCTGGCCAAGAGCATAAAAAGTTGCCTTTGGACAAAATTCTACTTCAGTGAAGTTTTAGAAATCGTTGAGCGGCGAGATGGAGAAAACCGTTGGTTTGTGTCTCCAGACTCCAGAGTGCAATTTGCATACAAGTGGAGCACTCCTGTACAGTAAGCTTGCTCAAGGGAAAGGTGTGGACAGCTGCCAGTTCTGTGGGTTTTGGAGACCGGCGCTGCCAGCCCCCTTCCCCCGGACCCTCAGCACCTTCTTTGAGCCAGCCCATCAGCGGACAGGGTTGAAAGGTGCCATCTGACCACGGAGATGGTTCTTCCTAACTCTGCCAGGAAGCTTCTGAGCGGATTTGGAGGTGTGTCTGCGGACAAGAAAATGTTCCCCCCATCTGAAAAGTGCTTTAAAGCCAGAAGTTGCGTTTCAGGCTCTGCCAGGCATTCCTCTCTCTACGACTGACACACACACACACACACACACATGCACCACACATCACACACACTTCCCTCCTTGACATCAAGGAGCTTTAGGGATCTGTCCAGAACACCAACAAGAGAGCATTGACTTGAATGCAACTTTCCTTAATCACCCTTCAAAGTCAGTCCGAGGTGGACTCCTGTGGCATGTCCCATCAATTGGTGCAGACTTTCCTAGCAGTTTGTAAGTGTTTCATGCTTTAGCAAATTTAATGGCTCATTAAAGAGGCACACCTGGATTGCTTGAGTAGGTTATCGACAGGAAGACGAAAGGAGAGACAGGAAGGAGACAAGCATATTCTCCATGTTAATAAAGAGAAAGTGAACGGTTCAAGTTTTATTTCTTTTT
Organism: Oncorhynchus masou masou; assembly: GCF_036934945.1. Taxonomy (NCBI): domain Eukaryota; kingdom Metazoa; phylum Chordata; class Actinopteri; order Salmoniformes; family Salmonidae; genus Oncorhynchus; species Oncorhynchus masou. The sequence continues at coordinate 24,710,082 of NC_088241.1, read as the reverse complement.
AGGAAGTGTTTACTCTCAATCTCAGATTCAGGATGAGATTTCCCTAAAAATGCTACATGTACAAATGTTACGACACATATAACGACACTGTTTGTCTGTCCAAATCGTGTCCTTTAGAGTCTGCTAGAGTTTCCCCCCTTTTAGCCGTAATTTGCAATGTAAAGTTAGGCTTGTTTGTGTGGAGAACTTGAGCACTGCTCTGGCCCTTATTCCTCAGTAACCACCAAATAAATTTCCATCTGGGAATGTGAAATCGATACGTGCATTCTGTCTTCCACCTCTTTAAGGGTTCTTGCAGACTATCCTCTGTGATTTAAAAGTATGTTAATGTAATTTATTGGACCTCTTTCCTTAATCAAACACATTGCCTATAATTACATACCTTGATGGCCGCTGGACTTCTAATTGCTAATGCTTTTCCTGGAATTTGTCCTCTAATCCTTGTATGTGATTACTCTTAGAAAGAAAGAAAAGTGCTTTGCTACGACTTTTAGCTGGCTTCTCACTGCCAAGGGCAATGGGGTTCAGAGCATGTATTGGATGTCCTATTAGTATCTTGTTTGTCACTGTGCTGTTTAAGGGAGAGCTACCGGGTGTGGATGCTCAGGTATTAACTATGAAACAAGACTAGTAGTACGAAGACTACTATTATACAACACAATCCCATTGTGACCCTTTGATAATGAACAATAATCAACTGATTACTGATTAGTGCATAAGTGGAGATACAGTAATAAATATGTAAAGGGTGATACAACTGTGCATGACCTTTGAGTGGTACAATGACTTCAAAAGTGAATGGTGTTTTGTCTGAAATCAAGGCAGGGGTGCGAGCCATAGAACGTTGCCATAAATGCATGAAGGAAAGAAATATAGATAAATAAATTGGGGTGAGGTATTAAAAACATTTTACATGTTTGTATGCCCATCTGATGACAATCAGTTTGAGTCGAGACAAGCTTATTTTATCTCAGTTGGGTTGAAAACACATTTAAGTCAAAAAGAAAATGAATGGCAATGCAAATGAGCCGGCTCATGAAAGTGATGATCATGAAAAATAAAACACATGAACAATTTCCTAAATTGCCACTTTATGTGAACAGTGGGGAACTAACACAGTAGCAACATAAAATGATATTCCAATGAGGGAATAACTGCTTATTTCTCAATGCGTTCCACGCTCCCCAAGACCCCAAGATTAGGACACAGATGATTATTTTTCATGTTTTTTCTCAGTTACGTTATGTAATATATTGGTATCGCAATTGTTTTCTTTCTTTATGTTATGTGGTCCATGTTCCACCAAGAGAAAAGTCTCCAACCTACAAGTTTTTATTATATAAGACATTTCTCCCCCACTAGTACAGTGGTTCTTCCTGTAGGGGTTGTGTCATACCGCAGCACACATTGCGGGCTGCCACAGAATTCTATGGCACGTTATTTAAGTGTCAGCCAGTGTTGCCTTTAATGCTAGCTAGTGCTAGTTTGACCACCAAAAGGCATCTTTGAGAAGTATTTGACTTTTTGTAATATTGGCTATACTAGACAATATAAAACCTTTTTTTGAAAGAACATAGTATATGGGCTTAATTTGAGTTAAATGATGGTGTTTTTATTCCAAGAAAAATGAAACCCTCAGGAAAACATGACACTGTACAATGTGACCGTTTTCACACCCTAATTGTAGGCTAACCAATACCCAAACGGAGATTCAGTGAAAATACAATTCTCATTGATTTATCAAGACCAGTCCCCATGCTTGTCTCAGAGCAGCTCGAAACGGTGCTGAAATAGTTGACCACACCTGGGTAGGCTATTGCTTCAAATCCTATTATAACAACTGGGTGAATTTGGGTGTTCCAAATAACTCCAGCACAGAGAAGAGAAAGAAGCCAAAAATAATTAAACATGTCGGTAAAATACTGTTAGACTTGGGGATTATGGTCATGGAAAGTACTATTCGCCTGTGTTACACCGAACGTGAAAGCCCATGGAAATGAACCGGTACAGTAGGCCACAATACTCTAAAGTGGGCCTAATAATGCAAAAAAATAACGTTTAAATAAATCGACTGCTGGTCTTAACTGTATGCTGCACATTTTTGCATTGTATACCATTTCCAGCGAGACTATTCAAGCCATCGACTCACTGATGGTTGAAGATGGTTCACCCAGAACAGGGCTCCGGGCAGCCGAGCGGAAATGGAGGAAAACTCGCCTCCCTGCGGACCTGGCATCCTTTCACTCCCTCCTCTCTACATTTTCCTCCTCTGCCTCTGCTGCTAAAGCCACCTTCTACCACTCTAAATTCCAAGCATCTGCCTCTAACCCTAGGAAGCTCTTTGCCACCTTCTCCTCCCTCCTGAATCCTCCTCCCCCTCCCCCCTCCCCTCCTCCCTCTCTGCAGATGACTTCGTCAACCATTTTGAAAAGAAGGTCGACGACATCCGATCCTCGTTTGCTAAGTCAAACGACACCACTGGTTCTGCTCACACTGCCCTACCCTGTCCTCTGACCTCTTTCTCCCCTCTCTCTCCAGATGAAATCTCGCTTCTTGTGACGGCCGGCCGCCCAACAACCTGCCCGCTTGACCCTATCCCCTCCTCTCTTCTCCAGACCATTTCCGGAGACCTTCTCCCTTACCTCACCTCGCTCATCAACTCATCCCTGACCACTGGCTACGTCCCTTCCGTCTTCAAGAGAGCGAGAGTTGCACCCCTTCTGAAAAATCTACACTCGATCCCTCCGATGTCAACAACTACAGACCAGTATCCCTTCTTTCTTTTCTCTCCAAAACTCTTGAACGGGCCGTCCTTGGCCAGCTCTCCCGCTATCTCTCTCAGAATGACCTTCTTGATCCAAATCAGTCAGGTTTCAAGACTAGTCATTCAACTGAGACTGCTCTTCTCTGTATCACGGAGGCGCTCCGCACTGCTAAAGCTAACTCTCTCTCCTCTGCTCTCATCCTTCTAGACCTATGGGCTGCCTTCGATACTGTGAACCATCAGATCCTCCTCTCCACCCTCTCCGAGTTGGGCATCTCCGGCGCGGCCCACGCTTGGATTGCGTCCTACCTGACAGGTCGCTCCTACCAGGTGGCGTGGCGAGAATCTGTCTCCTCACCACGCGCTCTCACCACTGGTGTCCCCCAGGGCTCTGTTCTAGGCCCTCTCCTATTCTCGCTATACACCAAGTCACTTGGCTCTGTCATAACCTCACATGGTCTCTCCTATCATTGCTATGCAGACGACACACAATTAATCTTCTCCTTTCCCCCTTCTGATGACCAGGTGGCGAATCGCATCTCTGCATGTCTGGCAGACATATCAGTGTGGATGACGGATCACCACCTCAAGCTGAACCTCGGCAAGACGGAGCTGCTCTTCCTCCCGGGGAAGGACTGCCCGTTCCATGATCTCGCCATCACGGTTGACAACTCCATTGTGTCCTCCTCCCAGAGCGCTAAGAACCTTGGCGTGATCCTGGACAACACCCTATCGTTCTCAACTAACATCAAGGCGGTGGCCCGTTCCTGTAGGTTCATGCTCTACAACATCCGCAGAGTACGACCCTGCCTCACACAGGAAGCGGCGCAGGTCCTAATCCAGGCACTTGTCATCTCCCGTCTGGATTACTGCAACTCGCTGTTGGCTGGGCTCCCTGCCTATGCCATTAAACCCCTACAACTCATCCAGAACGCCGCAGCCCGTCTGGTGTTCAACCTTCCCAAGTTCTCTCACGTCACCCCGCTCCTCCGCTCTCTCCACTGGCTTCCAGTTGAAGCTCGCATCCTACAAGACCATGGTGCTTGCCTACGGAGCTGTGAGGGGAACGGCACCGCAGTACCTCCAGGCTCTGATCAGGCCCTACACCCAAACAAGGGCACTGCGTTCATCCACCTCTGGCCTGCTCGCCTCCCTACCACTGAGGAAGTACAGTTCCCGCTCAGCCCAGTCAAAACTGTTCGCTGCTCTGGCCCCCCAATGGTGGAACAAACTCCCTCACGACGCCAGGACAGCGGAGTCAATCACCACCTTCCGGAGACACCTGAAACCCCACCTCTTTAAGGAATACCTAGGATAGGATAAAGTAATCCTTCTCACCCCCCCCTTAAATGATTTAGATGCACTATTGTAAAGTGGCTGTTCCACTGGATGTCATAAGGTGTAAGTCGCTCTGGATAAGAGCGTCTGCTAAATGACTTAAATGTAAATGTAATGTAATGTGAATTCACCAATTTGTAAGTCGCTCTGGATAAGAGCGTCTGCCAAATGACTTAAATGTAAAATGTAAGATGATGAGCGATTGGCAAATGTGGTCTGGAATCTGCTGACATCACGGCACAACATCAACATCGCTGTTAGCACAGTCAGAAGACAGTTGAAGAAACTTGAGTAGACTTATGGAAAGGCTCTGTAAGACATTTTTTATGTCAGGGTTCGTCAACTAGGTCTGGGCTCGGGCCCAATTTTTTCTGAGGCAATATTGGGCGTGCCAGAACAAAATAAGTATATAATATTAGCACAATTAATTAGCCTACACTACACGTTTAACATGTTTAACACATATGATTAGTACATATGATTAGTACAGTGACAATATGATAAATATTTTGATCTGATTACGCTCGTAAAATCCCTATGTCTCTATTCAATTATTATTTGTGTCTATTTCTCTGTGTGTTGATTGGTTTGGAAAAACAGGTCTATGTAGGCTATACTACTGTAGGCTACACTACTTCTTTTAATGTCAACATTTGTTCAGAACAATTTGCTTGAAAGCAAGATAAAATGTCGCTCTCAGAAAGTATCAAGAAGAAAGGTGGCGAAATAAAATCGAAGTTTCAGGGGAGAATGTTCAGAGAGATATGAGTTAATCTCTCCATCTTTTCCCAATGCCAAGCCAGTGTCTCTTATCTGCAATGAAAATATTGCTGTTTGAAAATAATTCAATCTCAGACGTAATTATGAATCTAAGCATAGAACGTTCAGTGGCGTTATCATTGTGTTTGTACATGATCCTCTCACAGTCTGCCCAGGTGGAGAATTTACCTCCCTTGCTAAGAAAACGATACCCTCGCTGCATAAGGCCGCAATTCAAACTGAGCTGATTGAATTCCAGACATTGAGCCAAATCCGCTCAGGATGTGCTCAGGAGTGCCGAGTCCCTGTGTGTGTTGTAGGTGGCATGCTCAGAGGAATACAGCACAATAAAGAAACTAACAATGTTTGGATCGAGTTACACCTGCGAGTCCTAATTTTCCTCTCTTAATGCAATATGGAGTCACGACAGAAACCGTCTTTCACTTAAGTCAATTGAGGACTGCCTGTACATCAAAATCACATTGTCACGACTTCCGCCAAAGTCGGCTCCTCTCCTTGTTTGGGCGGCGCTCGGCGGTCGACGTCACCGGTCTTCTAGCCATCGCCGCTCCACTTTTCATTGATCCATTTGTTTTGTCTTGTTTCCCCGCACACCTTGTTTACATTCCCTAATCCCACTACATATATATTCCCTCTGTTCCCCCCCATGTCTTTGTGTGGAATTGTTTTGTTACGTGTTTTGTGTGACGCGCCAGGTTGGTTTTTCCCCGGGTACCGTGTTTAACCCGAAGTATGTTTATTGTTAAACATTTGCATTATTGTGACTGTTGTCGCACTTTTCACTTTTGCCATTTGGCTGGAGGTTTTGACGCAGTTGCGTCCGTCTGTTGTTGCTTCTGCCAAATAAAGTGTGCGCCTGATAAACTCCTGCACCTGACTTCTTTACCAGTAGTGCACAACCTGACACACATCCATCCATCAAACCCGACATCAACAAGATTGTGCAACTTTTCTCATTGAATAAGTAACTTAGTGACCTATATGACTGTGTTTCTTAACCTCTTACACTTATGGTGGCGCTATTTCATTTTTGGAAGAAAAACGTTCCCGTTTTAAACAAGATATTTTGTCACAAAAAGATGCTCGACTATGCATATAATTGCTACTGTTCGAAAGAAAACACTCTGACGTGTCCAGAAATACAAATATCTTCTCTGTGCGTGCCCTTTAACGTGAGCTTCAGGCAAAACCAAGATGACTTGGCATCCAGGAAATGACAAGGATTTTTGAGGCTCTGTCTTTCATGATCTCCTTATATGGCTGTGAACGCAAGAGGAATGAGTCTGCCCTTTCTGTCGTTTCCCCAAGGTGTCTGCAGCATTGTGACGTATTTGTAGGCAGATCGTTGGAAGATTGACCATAAGAGACCACATTTACCACGTGTCCGCCCGGTGTCCTGCGCCGAAATTGGTGCGCAAAGTCACCTGCCAGTATTTTTCCATGGGGCACAGAGAGAGAAGCAAGCTTCCACGAACTGCATGTCAATGAAGAGATATGTGAAAAAACACCTTGAGGATTGATTCCAAACAACGTTTGCCATGTTTCGGTCGATATTATGTAGTTAATCCGGAAAAAGTTTCACGTTGTAGGTGACTGCATTTTCGGTTCGTTTCGGTAGCCAGGCGCAATGTAGAAAACGGAACGATTTCTCCTACACACAGACGCTTTCAGGAAACACTGCGCATTTGGTATGTGGCTGGGAGTCTCCTCATTGAAAACATCAGAAGCTCTTCAAAGGTAAATGATTTTATTTATTTGGTTATCTGGCTTTTGTGAAAATGTTGCGTGCTACATGCTACACAAAATGCTATGCTAGCTTTGCATACTCTTACACAAATTAGTCAATTTCTATGGTTCAAAAGCATATTTTGAAAATCTGAGATGACAGTGTTGTTAAGAAAAGGCTAAGCTTGAGAGCAAACGCATTATTTTAATTTTATTTGCGATTTTCAGAAATCGTTAACGTTGCGTTATGCTAATGAGCCTGAGGCTTAGTCACAATCCCGGATCCGGGATGGGGAGTTTCAAGAGGTTAAATACTAATATTATTGTGAGAGCTTATCCAGGGATAAATACGTCTCAAGCTGACAGTATGTTCTGTCGTTACAAGAGCTGGCTACCCGACACAGACATTTTATTTAAATTATTGTTTTATGTAGGATGCCATATTTTTGACCAGTTGCAATTGTAAGTAGGCATAATAAAAAAATCCTACTTCTATTACTTCTATTACGGCTGTTAATTAAGCCTCAGCCTATATTGCAGGTTTAATAATGATAATAATACTTTTTCCCCTTCCCCACTTCTTAAAGGTTCCAATAGATTTTTTATTTTATACATTTGTATATTTGAGTTTAACCACAATATTGATTGTATTGTCTTTTCTGGTGGATTAAACTAAAATCGCAACCAACTTTCTATGGCTTGTTTAAAAAATAACGATATTTTAGAGATGATTTCGTCTTCAAATATCTGAAAGGGAGCAATTGAAAGTCCAAATAAAGGGGGAAAGGCTATTCTTGAACATGGTCTGAGACATTCTTACTAATTTGTAAATTAAGCCAGTTTGTTATTTGGAATCATTTTTTTCTGTTTTTAAAGGGAGATAAACCTAAAGTCCACCGTGCCTATTTTTTAGACAAGGACATGCCGGCTGCCCAAACCCAGATGACACCGGGTCAATTGTGCACCGCCTCATGGGTCTCAGCCAACATCAAACCAGAATCTGTAACAACACAGTTTGCACTGCGATGCAGTGTCTTAGACTGCTGCGCCACTTGGGAGGTCCCATCCAAAAAGCTTTTAATGCTGATCAATTGCCTTACACAAAGTATAATTTAAACAGGTCGCTCTCTGCTTGACTCTCCACCAATGACGTGACTCGCTGTCCAATAATTAAATGTAGAGGATTTGAGGATTCTAAATGTCAGCCTTTAAATAATTTATTATCCAAATTTTTAAAGTGTGCCTGTGCGATGGAGAGAATGGATTGGACTGTTAGGGCTTTAAGGAGGATGTCACGATCGTCTAACGAATTAATGGACCAAGGCACAGTGTACGTAGAGTTCCACATGTTTAATCATATGAAGCTCACAAAAACAATAAACAGCAAACGAAATGTGAAGTCATGGAGTGCTCACAGGCAACTACACACAAACAAGATCCCACAAAACACAGTGGGGAAATGGCTGCCAAAATATGATCCCCAATCAGAGATAACGATAAACAGCTGCCTCTGATTGGGAACCATACCAGGCCAACAAAGAAATAAATGCACTAGATCACCCACCCTAGTCACACCCCGACCTAACCAAAATAGAGAATAAAAAGGCTCTCTATGGTCAGGGCGTGACAGAGGAAAGGAAAATTGCGTGTCAATTCATAAACCATGTGCCGATTCCCAACTATTTTGCAATCTATATGGCTCTCCGACAATAATTAAAATTAGAGGATTGGAGGATTCTAAATTAATATCTAAGGGGCATTTTTCGTTAGTGCAAATCCGGTCTGTGAAAATATATCTAATAACAATAATAATTGTAAATAAGGATGCATTATGGATGCATAAGGATGCATTATGGATGCATAAGGATGCATTATGGATGCATTAGGATGCATTATGGATGCATTAGGATGCATTATGGATGCATAAGGATGCATTATGGATGCATAAGGATGCATTATGAAAGGAAAATTACATGCGCAAGAGACGGTGGTTATGTCTTCCTTTTAGAGACTATGATGCTGTACATGGCATCCAGGTCAGGATAACCAATAATATACTGTACACAAAGCACTAACTGGAATATGATTGAACATTTTCGTTTCTCTTAGAATAACCTTCTACATCTTCATCATTCAGTTCATTGAAATTCCATTTTGAAGTCGTGCACAATTATCAGTTTCTATTTGGTTTATGTCGCCCATTCATTGTCACTTAGAGACAGATTAGTGCCTTGGGAACCAAGAGCCTAATCAGTGCTCTAACTCCCCCTTGTGGTGGTCTGAAGCAATGAAGCAGTCACGCAGGGTAACGTACTAAACCACAAATTACCTCTAAATCCAGCGGCATAATCTCAAAACTTTTAATTGAGGAACCACTGCATGTTCAACATATGTATATTTGCATTATGCCAGTCAGTTTAACAAGACAGTTTATGCTATTCAAGTCCACTATTTTTCTAACAACCCACTCATATACGGAAAGTATAATTTGGCTCTATGTAGTAATCCTGTCTATTATTATTATTTATTATATTATTCACACCTTAAATATGAAATGTTAACAAATATTGCACAAATCCGCAGCAGCTTAATATTAGGCTAATTGCCATACATTTCCAAATAAAATGAATAGCATGAAATGCAAAGAATAGCATAAACAATGTGAGATAAAGGCAACGCACTTTTGAGTTACAAAATTAATAATATGCATAACAAAGCCAATCAGAGTAGAATGCTGTATTTTCTAAGAAACTATCATGTTTCTGATTGTATATTATGAAGTGAATCAATTTAATGTACAATCTTTCATTGTCATATCACAGTTAGAACATGTGGATGAAGCTATTCTGATCCACAACTACAAGTTGAGTGCCCTTCCTTATATGCATGCTGAAAGTGTAGTTAACTTGTTCTTTAAAAAGTTGCATTGTATTTGTTCAAAGACAATTCTCTTCATCAGTTTACTAAGAACAGGCAGCAAACAGATTGAACGATTGTCAGAGCACGTGAAGGGTGCTTTACTATATTTGTTTAGTGGAATTACTTTAGCTTCCTTCCACGCCTGTCTACACACACAATCCTTTAGGCTTTGGTTAAAGCCATGGAAATTGGAGGGTCAATGCGGTCTGCTACCATTGTCAATAGTTTCCCATCTAGGTTGTATATATATATATATTGAGGGATAACAACCCTCTTTCCACCTCTTCCACACAAACTTGACCAGATTCAAACGGGCAATACTTCTCTTTCATTATTATCTTCAATACACACATATGATGGTTCACTGTTCAATGTTGTCATTCCACATCTCAGTTTGTCCACTTTACCAGTGAAATAGTCATTGAAATGTTTGGCTATATCAAAAGGTTTTGTTATAAATTTCCCATCAACTGCAATGAACGAATCAGATGAATTGGGTTTCCTGCCCAAAATATAATTTAAGGTGTTCCAAAGACTTTTCCCAATGTATTTTATGTCATTTATCTTCTTTTGGTAATATCATTTCAGCTTTTGTCACAAAATGTCTCAATTGACAGTATGTCAACTGACTTGTTTGCCACCTTTTCATTTCTTTGAACCATAACATTTTTCAATTCATGTTCCACCCAGGGGGCTCTAACAGTTCTCGAGGTTAGTTTCTAAATTACAGGTGCATGGTTGTCAACAATTGGCAAGATTCATTTTACAAATACTCTAAGTGCAGCATCTGGATTTCCCTCCTTATACACAGAACAACATACATATATTATATCTTCAACAAAATAGTCTTGAGGAAACATTTTGTATAATCTCTTATAAATAGCTTTAGGCCCTGCCTTTAATACTTTGGTTGTCCTTGTTATTGTCACAATGTTATGGTCACTACAGCTGCAGTGTGGTAATATTTTATCTAATAGCATACGGTATATTATATATACACCTCACATGCGACTCGTAATAAGACTATGCAATTAGCCCATTAAATGTGTAATGTGACTCCATAACATAAATAGCAATATGGAAAAAAACTATAGTTGAGTCAAAATAATAATAATAGGCAATGAAGACATGTCTGAGACTGGAATTCTAAATACAAGTGTACTTAATTAATTACTTTGTAAAATGAATTGATTTACATACGATTTACATAGCTATGTGTCAAGTTCTGATTGGTCCAAATCATCTATACATTGAGCCTGAAACTGAATACTTGTTATTTGTCCATTGGCCCAATGTTACAGCAAGGAATTCTAATTGGTCAACCACAGGTTAGGGTTGGGGATTATAAATTACGTCCTGTCACTTAGTTCTGCGGAGAAAATTACTGAGGACAGGGGAGAATGAACATTGACCATCTACTCCCCAGCATGATTCATTCTCTTTAAATAAACCTATTTTTCTCCCCCTGATTTGTTCTGGGGTCTGTGTTATTGAAGAGTAACATCAACTGCTAACACTTGGTGCCGTGACACGGATCAATTGGTCTTGAACATTAACAAGGAAAAACGGATCAGCTGCGTGTTGATCCAGGGAAATGAGAGAGAGGGCTGAGCGCAACCCACCACTCTCCCGATTGACTGCTAACATATTGCAGGGTGAGTCTAGACCGATATAATTTAATAGAATCAAATCAGGTTAAAATTAGAGCATGCAATGAGTGATTGTGATGTATAGGGGTTTGAGTCCTCTATTAAAGGTTTGAGTCCTTTTGTTAAAGGTTAGTCCATTGCTCTATTGAACGTTTGAGTCCTTTTGTTAAAGCCCTATCAGTTAAATATGCCATAATTGATTATTAAGGGTGTGAAAACTTCTTGTTGCATAGAAGTGAGTTGCTAGTTGAGTAGCAACACGTGTGAGTAATGTAAGCCTTGAGAGCATTGAACAAGCTTTTGAAGTGAACACAAGTTTTATGGGTAACCAGGCCCCACAGAAAAATGTGTGTTCCCACACAAAAACAAATTTTAAGCATTATAAGAAACTTTACAATCTACATCCTTATGATGGGTTACAGTTATTAGCCTTTGTTTTGAACAACCGTACTCGAAGAAAAGGATTATAGAGCTGTGGATGGTGAAGAGCAAGATGTGGCTGATGGATGGAGAGCCGTACATGTTTTCCTTAAGAATCTGACCAATGCAACCAGCAATTGGGGAGAGATAACCAAATGTGTCCAAAAATCAAAAGAACCGTTTGTTGAACTGGATGAAAGGTTCAGAGCACAGGTGGCTAGAAACAGTGGGTTACCCAACATGGAAGATGAAGATATACTCAAAAGGGGTTTTCACCCATCAGTTGATGCAATCCAAACATGGTTATTTGCAAAAAACTTTTGTTTCCACAGCTACTGACTGGGAGAGACAAAACTACAGCGACATCGTCGACAGGCTGTCAATACTGGACAGAGACATCAATCAACATAATAAACCGGCTGTCGTCAGAGTTGTGCAGGTTCCGAGTGAAGTCAACAACATTATTTGTTCAGCAGAAGAGAAATCTGGTTGGTATATGTCATTATTGCGGGATTTCTGGTCACCGGCAACAAGACCATCGGAAACTAAAATGTGTCCTTGCTGTATTGTTGGGGTGGCAGGGTAGCCTAGTGGTTAGAGCATTGGACTAGTAACTGAAAGGTTGCAAGTTGAAATCCCTGAGTTGACAAGGTACAAATCTGTCATTCTGCCCCTGAACAGGCAGTTAACCCACTGTTCCTAGGCTGTCATTGAAAATAAGAATTTGTTCTTAACTGACTTGCCTAGTTATATAAAGATAAAAAATAATTGCCTCTTTCTTATACAAAACATATATGACCTCAGTACACAGGCAACAGGAGTGGGGGGGACAGATATGAAACAGACCAAACCATTATGAATTTCTATTGGTCCAATGAAGATTAGTGCAGGGGTGTGGATAGGCCCCTTTGAACAAACTATATTAGGCCTTGATGTTATTATGCAACTTGACTCTACATTGAACATCTCTGAAGGGAAGATGGCGGGGCAAATTAGACAACTGCAGGGATCTACAGTTCAGAACCATCCTATTTGGGCTACGAAGAAATGTGAGTGTGGAACTTTGGATATGGAACCAGTGTGCTTGACAGGTGTTGCCCCACCTTGCACAAAACAATATCCCATTTGCAAGGAAGCTATGGACACTACTATAGTAGTGATTAAAGACCTATTAAGATTGATTAAAGACATATTTGGCCTCTAATAGCCCAGTATTGCCAGAAAAAAATCAAGTGGTGACTGGCGATTGACAGTGGACTACAGGAATGCAAATGAAGCCATCTCCAAGCTCACTTCACTGGTGGCTGACACCATTTTCTCCTCATTGTCACCTGCTCACTCTGTGTTCTCCGTCATTGATATGGATCTGGTCGGTACCCTTACATCCAGAGATCTGTCCACGTCTTGCTTTTTCTGTGGATGGTCAACATTATCATTTGGACTAGAACTCCTATGAGCCATCGTAATAGTACTTCGATTTACCATCAGGTACTGTGGAGACATCTCCAAGATCTCTCTCTCTCTCTCAGATGGAATCTGTTGTCATACAATATGTCAATGATATATTGTTGGCATCAGAAGATGCCTGTTAGGCCACTTGCATGCCAAAGACCATAAAGTTAGCCCTAAGAAAACCTGTGATTGCATGAGTTGGGCCATCTACCTTGGTCAATTGGTTTTACAGGGAAAGCGCGAGATGACACAAAGTCGTAAGGCTTCCATACAAGCTGCCAAGGAGCCCGCTACTATTAAATAACTTTGCTCCTTCATGGGCTTGTGCAACTACAACAGATGGTGGGTGCACTCATTCACCGAAATTGCACAACCCCTCAACAACCCCCTCAAGGGAGACCCTCATTCAAAGACTGTAGCCTTCACGGAAGAACAGAAAGAGGCTTTTGGCAAGCTTAAACTAGCTCTGTCATCAGTGCCGGCTTTGGGCATTCCGGGCTCAGGCCAACCGTTCACCCTCTTTGTGGCTGAAAAAGATGGCTACATCACCTCAGTGCTGACACAAGACCATGGTGATTGTCAGAAACCTGTAGGCTACTATTCGAAGATGATGTGGCGTTGGGATGGGGTCCCTGTCTGAGAGCTATGCAGGCTACTTATGTCGCTGTGTCGATGGTGGCATTGCTTGTTCTCGACCAACATCTTACCATCAAGTGTCCACATGCTGTTCATACTCTTTTGACAGTGAATCGAGCTGCACAGGTCACAGCTGCTCGTTGGAATTAATGGTCAACTGTGTTGTAGGCTCCGAACATCATCATACAATGTAACCCAGCTACTCTGATGCTTCCTCCAGATACCACATTACTTGAACACGACTGTTGTGAGTTGGTTTTGGATCAGCTCTCTGATGGGCTTATTAAGAGTTATCAGTTGGAAAACCCTGAGTTTATCTTATACACAGATGGTTCAAGCATTGTGGAGCGGGGTGTGAGGAAGGCAAGCTGGGCAACTACTAAATGGACAATGTGATAGTGACAGGCACTTTACCTGCAGGAACATCAGCACAGGTGGCGGAATTGGTGGCTTTAACAGAAGCGTACAAACAGGCTGTAGGAAAATAGCTAATATCTACACAGACTCAAGGTATGCCTTTTGGTGTCACCAATGATTTTGGAAAAATATGGAAAAACAGAGGATTCATGACAACACTGGGAGCTCCTGTGAAGTATGGACAAGAGGTGATGGCTCTACTGAATGCTCTCCAGTTACCTGGTCAAGTTACAATTTTTAAAATGAAAGCACACGGAATAATCTTTATAGGTAATGACCTGGCTGACATAGCTGCCAAGGTGGCTGCCAAGAAAACACCTCTGTCACCTAAAGTGATTAGGAGATACACATTGGATACATTGCAACACATTAGAGACATGCAAAGCAGTGCACCAAAAGATGAAGTGTGGGAATGGATGGCTGCAAGATGCAAACTCAATCAAGAAGGTGTGTGGAAATACAACCTGAGCTGTGTAGCGCCAAATGCACTCTTACCCTACTTGGTGACACAGATCCACTCTTTTGGACACATTGGTGTGGACAAGATAGTTTATCATTTTGTGGACAAATGGTGGAATCCTGGTGTGTAGAAAAGAGGCTGAGGCTGATGTGGCGAATTACAACATTTGTATGGAAAACAACACCAAGGGACGAGTTAAAGTACAGACACGATGAGCACCAGCCCCACCAGGATCCTTCAGACATCTACAGCTTGACTACATCACGCTGTCCAAATGTAAAGGACAGGAAGATGTGCTGGTTGTTGTTGATTGTTTCTCACAATGGGTTGAAGCCTACCTTACGAAGAAAGGAACTGCACAACAACAGCTACAATTCTGATTCAAGAAATCATGGGTGATGGTAAAAAAAATCTGTAACATGAGACATTAGGGCCAAAATGCGAAGTTCTTTATCAAAATCACGATGGATACATGTCACTCATTGCAAGGTTGTCCATTTTGATAACAAAGTGGAGCCTGAAGAATAAGGAACTGATTGATTAGACTCCGGGGGCCAATCTCGGATGAAGAAGCAGAGTAAGATGATCAGAACCTGATATCATTCTATGTTGTATCATATTCGGAATATCTAGGGGAAATGTCCAACTTTTTCCTGAAAATCGGGACATGCTTACTTAAGGAAATCTATGTGAAATATCATTGTCTCTTGAAAACAGGACATGTTACATTCTATAGCAATATCCCTTAACCCAAGGCCTGTACCTGAAATTATATATGGTCACCGGTGAAGTGTTCATTAGAGAAGTCCTTATCAACCGGTGGAAAGGAAGGCAAATTCCTCACTACCGGCAGACTGTCAGACACTAATTTCAAACAGTTTCCTGTGGGACTGATACCAGTGTGGAAGCGCTGGACACTTGGTTAATGTCTTGTAGACAATAATGTTTTTCGTGAGTTTCCTCCAAATACAGGATGTGGTAGGAATCGTCAAGGACATCATCATTACAGCTATTAATACTGTTTGTTTGAAATCTATTTAATATTGCAATAGCAAGTCAAATATGCCCTTTGTGTTTTATAGAAATGCAAGATGTTTAGTGTGAATGATTTTATGCTTACTGCTAATGTTCTTTATACTGTCTATTTTTTCATGTTTTCTATTGTTTTCTAAAAATACATTTGAAATAGATTTATTTTTAAAATGGTCTAGGGGGCAGTGTAAGAATATTTTAAGATAATAGACAATGCAGAGGACTAACGGTCAATAGGGAATTAACGATCAATGGAAATAGTTTTCAGTTCAACATCTGTTTAGAATATGTGTAGGAATTTCAGTCCTGGGCTCATAACTACATGTAACAAATAAGGAATTAATTATCTGACCTGGTTTTGCTCGGCTGCAGCAGGGTGCTCTATTCTTCATGCCACTTCTGCATAGCTGTCTTGCTGGACTGTTGGTCTTTTCTGATTGGGGTGTTGTCCTGTTAGCTTGGGGAGTAGTGGGGTGTTGGGATGCTGTCCACTCTGGATGGGACCCAATGGTGTAAGGTAGAGCTGGAATCTCTGGATGGGGCCTGGTGGTGCAGGGTAGAGCTGGCCTCTCTGGATGGGGCCTGGTAATGCAGGGTAGAGCTGGCATCTCTGGATGACCCTGGTGGTGCAGGGTATAGTTGGCCTCCCTGGATGTGGCTCGTTGGTGTAGGGTGGTACTGGTCTCTCTGGGTGGGCGCTGGTGGTCATGATCTTGCAGAATGAATGGCAGAGTTCCTCTTATTTTGATTTTTGCAGTGTCCCAGAGCAATTTCTTTCCTAGCAAAGACCTTTACACCCTGTTTGTTCAAGTGTACTAGCTTTGCTTGCATGCAACTTTTAAAATGCACTTTTTTAAACAATGCACTTTTTATAATGAAAATACACTGAGTATTCAAACACTGACTAAGCTCTTTCGATGATAGCTTGACCAGGTGAATTCAGGTAAAAGCTATGATCCCTTATTGATGTCAACTGTTAAATCCACTTCAATCAGTGTAGATGAAGGTGAAGACACTGGCTAAAGAAGGCATTTTAAGCCTTGAGACCATTGAAACATGGATTGTGTATGTGTGGCATTTAGAGGATGAATGGGCAAGACTACATATTTAAGTGCCTTTGAACGGGATATGGGAGTATGTGCCAGGTGCAACAGTTTGTTTCAAGAATTGCAATGCTGCTGGGTTTTTCACACAGTTTCAAATCGAATCAAATTCTATTTGTCACATGAGCTGAGTCTTTGACAATTCTTTCCACTGACACCACCGAGTATATAGGTCCTGGATGGCAGGAAACTTGGCCCCAGTGATGTACTGGGTCGTATGCACTACCCTCTGTAGTGGTCAGATGCCGAGCAGTTGCCATACAAGGCTGAGATGCAACCGGTCAGGATGCTCTCGATGGTGCAGCTGTAGAATATTTTTTTTATGGACCTGGGGACCCATGCCAAACCTTTTCAGTCTCCTGAGGGGGAAAAGGTGTTGACGTGCCCTCTTGGTGTGTTTGGACCATGATAGTTCGGTGGTGATGTGGTCACCAAGGAACTTGAAGCTCTCGACCCACTCCACTACAGCCCCATCGATGTTAACGGGAGTCTGTTTGGCCTGCCTTTTCCTGTAGTCCATGATCAGCTGCTTTGTCTTGTTCACAATGAGGGAGAAGTTGGTGTCCTGGAACCACACTGCCAAGTCTCTGACCTCATCATTGCCGGTGATCAGGTGTCGTCAGCAAACTTAATGATGGTGTTCGAGTCGTGTTTGGCCACGCAGTAGGGGGTGAACAGGGAGTACAGGAGGGGACCAAGCACGCACCCCTGAGGGGCCCCAGTGTTGAGAATCAGAGTGGCAGATGTGTTGTTGCCTACCCTTACCACCTGGCGGTGACTCGTCAGGAAGTCCACGATCCAGTTACAGAGGGAGGTGTTTAGTCTCAGGGTCCTTAGCTTAGTGATGAGCTTTGTGGGCACTATGGTGTTGACTGCTGTGCTGTAGTCAATGAACAGCATTCTCTTATAGATGTTCCTTTTGTCCCAGTGGGAAAGGGCAATGTGGAGTGTGATTGAGATTGCGTCATCTGTGGATTAGTTGGGCGGTATGCGAATTGGAGTGGGTCTAGGGTTTCTGGGATGATAGTGTTGGTTTGAGCCACAACCAGCCTTTCAAAGAACTTTATGGCTACTGGCGTGAGTGCTATGGGGCGATAATCATTTAGGAAGATTACCTTTGCTTCCTTGGGCACAGGGACTATGGTGGTCTGCTTGAAACATGTAGGTATTACAGACTCGGTCAGGGAGAGGTTGAAAATGTCAGTGAAGACACTTTCCAGTTGATCTACACATGTTTTGAGTACACGACCTGGTAATCCGTTTGGCACTGTGGCTTTGTGAATGTTGACGTGTTTAAAGGTCTTACTCACATCGGCTATGGAGAGTGCTATTCACAAAGTCGTCCGGAACAGCTGGTGCTCTCATGCATGCTTTAGTGTTGCTTGCCTTGAAGCAAGCATAAAAGGCATTTAGCTCGTCTGGTAGGCTCACCTCACTGGGCAGGTTGTGGCTGTGTTTCCCTTTGTAGTCTGTAATAGTTTTCAAGCCCTGCCACATCTGAAGAGCGTCAGAACCGGTGTAGTAGGATTCAATCTTAATCCTGTATTGACGCTTTGCCTGTTTGATGGTTCGTCTGAGGATATAGCGGGATTTCTTATAAGTGTCCGGATTAGTGTCCCGTTCCTTCAAAGCGGCAGCTCTAGCCTTTAGCTCAATGCAGATGTTGCCTGTAATCCATGGCTTCTGGTTGGGATATGTACATACGGTCACTGTGGGGACGACGTCGTCAATGCACTTATTGATGAAGCCGGTGACTGAGGTGGTGTACTCCTCAATGCCATTGGATGAATCCCAGAACATATTCAAGTCTGTGCTAGCAAAACAGTCCTGTAGCGTAGCATCCGCGTCGTCTGGTCACTTCTGTATTGAGCAAATCACTGGTGCTTGCTGCTTTGGCTTTTGCTTGTAAGCAGGAATCAGGAGGACATAGTTTTTTCCCCTCTGGTTGCACATGTGACATGCTAGTACTATAGAAATTAGGTAAAACAGATTTAAGTTTGCCTGCATTAAAGTCCCCAGCCACTAGGAGCGCCACTTCTGGATGAACATTTCCTTGTTTGCGTATGGCCTTATTCAGCTCATTGAGTGCGATCTTAGTTCCGACATCAGTTTCCCGTGTGTATCAAGAATGATCCACCACCCAAAGGGCATCCAGCTAACTTGACACAACTGTGGGAAGCATTGGAGTCAACATGTGCCATTTCTGTTGGTTTTATCCTCTTTTTCTTCCCATTGTCCTTATGTCCTAGTACTTCAATCCTTTCGCAGTCCTGCTTCTTGGTTCTAACCAGATGGTCATTACTTAGTATATTACAGCATATCTGCTGTAAAGCAAAATTACAGTATTAAACTGGCAACTCTGGTGCCAGAACAATACTGTAAATGTACAGGGAAAAGTTTTAGAATGAATTTAGTGCCCACCAAAAGATGGTTACATTCATTTTAGATATACATACGTCTTCTTTTTTTGCATAATTAGAGAATATAAAGACACCAAAACTAATGGAGTGGAGACTTTCAACCCAGTGTTCCTTGGTCAGTGGCCAGGTCTCGGGCTCCTCCAACCCTGTAGACATGACACAGATCGATGGTGCTCTCCCATCAGTGTCTCTGGCTGCCAGATTGCCAGTGGGTCTCCAGCCTCCTGACATTCATCAGTGTCTCTCAGTCAGATGCTCCCACAGCAGTGGTCTAACCCCGGCATGGAGCACAGTCTGCCCAGCCCCAGAAGCCCAGCCCCAGCCTACCCCCTCCATGGGCTGAGAGGACAGTTCTCTAATGATGGCACCGAGCAGGAGATCGCCTCGAAGGAGAGACAGAAAATGTGGTCAAATGTGACCAATATGGAACTGATTCTACCACACAGCTGTGTGTCTTGTTGTTCCGTCGCTTGCTGTGGTGAATGCATTTCACAGACAACTATTAGAGGGTTAAATGTGGGCAGCATAGTGTAAATATGCAAAGTGGGTGTTTTTTTAGAAAGTGTTGTGCAATGTAGTATGGTCTCATTGAGTGTGTCAGCCCCTTTGGAAGGAGTCTTATAATAATCTGAGGGACTTGTATGTTTTTGTATTCATTGTGCAGAGCAATTAATATCTTGTGCCTTCGTACTCCCAACAGGCATGCAAAGAATTTAGGCAAGATTTTTTTTAAATCCATTTCATGCATATTTAAGCTTCCCTGTCTTTGTCTACAGCCACCTCTGGATAACACAGAGAAACATGGCCGGCAAATGCAACATGACTAATACCAAACATGTTCCTCATGGCCTTACAAACCCTAACACCTGAGCTAATGTCCTTATGGTGTCATGTAATTTCATGTGCATCCTCTTCCACCTCTATCCATTCATGTACAGTAGGGAATAAAAGGGAGAAGGAAAGCCAGGCAATCATGCCCCACTAACTGATTTCCACCGATTCCCCAGGGGGTGATGAAGTGCACTTTTAAGCTGTCCGCGGAAGCTTGTCCCTTAACCGCCGAGGAATTCACAACGGTGGCGGTGGCAAGCCGGCTCTTTTTCTCTACAGGCGCAGTGAACGTCTTTCTAATGGACCCAACGCGGGAACCGATAGTCTCCCAAACAAGCCCCACGGCACCACCAAATGGGCCCTGTGCACTACTGGAGAGGGAAATAAATGTCACAAGAATAATTCCCTCTCTCACGTAAAGGGCTCTTCTGGCTAGCACTCTCATTTGACGATACCTACTAGTGCTATTTGTAGAGGCGTAGCATCTCAGGAGTTCACCCCATAAAAACCCTAGCTCCAAACATGTTGGTGTTGGATCGTATCAACATTCATGGTATGCAGTTAATTTGGGAATACAACTGTACACACTAGTGGTAAAAGCTCCAAAGGCCTTACCTACTACACTTAAAAGACAATGGTTCGACAACCAAAGTAGTAATTGCTGCACAAGGCTTCTTCCCCCTCCCATTCTATGCAATCAAGCGGAAGCTTACCCAGGTCTTGATAACGCCAGCACCAACTAATCTAAAATTATCAAACACAGAGAGTTAGTAGGAGGCAGCACACTCCAAACTGTGGAAACCATTATTTCTACCATAGCATCAAGCAACTTAAACAGGACTAGGGAAAAATGAGATATGTATGTGGTTCAAATTGATTTCATTCATTCCATGAATATCAAGGTTTCATTCTTGTAACATTTTTCCTCCACTCCCCATGCTCGTGCGTATTCACAGGGATTGCTGTTCCTACCAGATAAACAGTTTTTTTGTTTATTGCAATTATTGCCTGAGGATTGTTTCCAATGTGACTGGACTGTCAATGAGGAGGGGATGGGAAGGCAGGCAGGAGGGAGACGTGACAAGAGGGAATTCATACCAGCAGCCAGAATGCATGCTGCTGCTCCGGGGTATAGTCTAGCAGAGATATGTTTTCTCCATATGGACTGCATATGGCCTGTAAAGAAAATTGAATATTGCTTTTGTACTACCCTAGAGAGGAACAGGACAGGCTATTTAATATTGTAAGGTTCTGCTTTTCTTTTTTTAGTCAACCTTGTGTTCTTTTTCTTTGTGTTCTTGAACGTAGCCCTGTTTCTTTGTGTTATGGAATTTAGCCCTGTCTTTCACCTGTGTTTGTTTCTCACCTGGTCTCATCAGCTCTCTATTTAGTTCAGTTCTTTCTGTTTGTATGGTTGTGAGGTATTGTTTGTTTTTGACTGCCTACCTGTGTTTGTCCATTGCCTGCCTGTGACCATGATTCCTGTCTTCTGCGAAAGCTTAATAAACACCTGCTGCGCCCGGCACATGATTCTATACCTTTTTCTCCCTGAGTATTCTTCCTAGTGCCATTCATCTTACAGGAGGAGATGACAATATAATTCCCAAATCATGCATGTTGGGAAATTAAATATCCTTGGCATATTCAATTAAAAATGTTATTTTTCATGTAGTTTTAAACTCAGGATATATGTTATCTGCATAATCTAGTCATGTTGTGGACATATGAAAAGGATAGTGACCTCTGAAGTATTGTTAAACCATAATCATAATCCAATTATATGTCTTGTTAGATATCTTGTTAGATCAACACCAGCACATGAACAGAGAAGAAACAAACAGGTTAGAAATATGTGAAATTAGCTTATTAGGGGAGGAAGACAGAAACTGCATTTTGTACTTTTTAATAAATAAAAGATGGTACAAATATCATATGTAAATATATGATATGCGTCTATGTGAAGTTACCTATATTATAGTATATATGTATTCATAGAAACGTTGACATACTCATACTGCCATGTTGTGATTTATGTGTGAGTATAGGCTACAGAACTACACTGTGATGAGAAAGCACAAAGGGTATCCCCCCACTATAAACTAGCCTAGTATTTAAAAATGCCCTGTCATGTGTTCAGCTCATTTGCATAATTGTTTAATTAACACCCAGAGCAGAACTCCTTGCATGTTAAGCAGAGATGATGAGACATATCTTAGGGGACTTCCTATTTTTTCATTTAACTGTATACACAATTCCCTACAAAACCATTTATAACCAAAATCACATTTAACATTTTTTTTTTTTACTTGCCATTATATTGAGTGTTGCTAGACTTGGCTCCACATACTCACAATACTCACTGATGATTTATATGGTAGATTTACTATATGTGGATCTCAGATATAAAACACAAAAGCTCCAACTTCTAAGACCAGTTTTAATTAACACATTTGTGCGCATGAACACTTTAGGGAAATTGAGTTGGGACTGGGCCCATCGATGGGAAAAGCACACAGGAAACAAAAAGTAATCTTGACAAGAAAGGAAAATTGGCTATTGTAATTACCAGTGGTGTTCTACAGTATTACTTAGCCATCCTCTGAAACTGGCCATGTTGTTTCCCCCCCAAAGTCTGTAATTACCTCTCCTTTCTAAGAGCAAATGAGCTTAACCTTGTTTCTGAGATACCATTAAACCAAGGCAGTAAATCGTTGTTTTCCTTTGCTGTCAAAGTCATTTTCAGCATACTATATATAACCACTTGTGCTGTGCCAGGGGTTGTGAGGGAGAGTGGTGAGCGCGGGCATGGGAGACCTCATCAAGGTCATAAGAAAGACGCCCCCTCTAGAGAGAGAGCTCAAAGGGGGTTCTGGGTAGAATTTGCATATATTACCTCAGGTACGGTTTACCTACATCAGGAGCACGCAACACGCTACCCCACAGAGTATCCCATGCAAGCCGGTTGAAACTGGGTGAGGTCCTAAAGCCTTTTACTAAAAGGGAGAGATGGGAAAATATGTTCAACTGCCTACACTTACCACAACCAAACGATTACAGCCTCACTGTCTACGAAGCGTGATTTTGGTAACTTGAATGTGTTTATGCAGATGTTTCGTGTCCATATTAGGACAGAGTGACCACTTCCATGAATATGTGACTCTGTCCTAATCTGGACGCCATGAAGATTTTTGTCTGTTTTACCAAAAGGCACTCAACATAACTGGACCTTCAAACATCTGATCTCTGATCTGCTGCATTGCCACTCTTTGTTGGCCAGTTGTGGTGTCGGGTTATTGTTAAAGGTTTCATTTTGGGTTAAAGGGAGTTGAAAGGAAACTTAAGCTAAAATGTTGTTGCTTGATGAAATTCCTTACTCTATTGGTTTATTAGACATTTATTAGACCCTATAATTATTTGACCTGTACAGTGTCGACATTAGGATACACTCCACTTAGATTTGTCCACAGAGTATTTTTGGTCACTGAATGTTCTACTATTTGAATGGTACTTTAAAACCCACTAGTGAATGTTGGCACCTCCGTGGAAATCAAATTACAAATACAACAATTTCCATAAAATCCGTCTATTTAAGCTAGAGATATCAGTTATTTTACGTTGGATATCTCTCAATCCACCCGCATCTGAAAAAAATATATATATATAAAAAATAAAAAAAATCTGCCAATATCGCACTTCAACATCTGCAGTGAAAGGTAACAGAGCAATGTTTGACAGACCTTGAGCAATCCCGAAAATTGCCTGTAGCATCCAAACGGTTTGGCCTACAAACTATTAAGACCCTTCTATGGAAAGATGAGACTCTCACGATAGTATTCTCCATTTTACTCTAAGACCTCAAGTGTCTTGGGACTCGTCTGAAGTCGGTACAACCAATCTGACAACTTCTGTCTGTAGTGTCGGAACAGTTTGGGCTACACACTAATATGACCCCTCTGTGGAAAGGTGAGATGCCCACACGCCTCACAAGACTCATCTAAAAGTCCCCTGTTACCAGTTGAAAACATTTATGGACGTTTACAATACCGTTCAAAAGTTTGGGGTCACTTAGAAATGTCCTTGTTTTTAAAAGAAAAGCATATTTGTTGCCCATTATAATAGCATTAAATTGATCAGATATACAGTGTAGACGTTGTTAATGTTGTAAATGACTAATGGAGCTGGAAACGGCAGATTTTTATGGAATATCTACATAGGCGTAAAGAGGTCCATTATCAGCTACCATCACTCCTGTGTTCCAATGGCACGTTGTGTTAGCTAATCCAAGTTTATCATTTTAAAAGGCAAATTTATCATTAGAAAACCCTTTTGCAATTATGTTAGCACAGTTGAAAACTGTAGTGCTCATTAAAGAAGCAATAAAACTGGCCTTCTTTAGACTCGTTGAGTATCTGGAGCATCAGCATTTGTGGGTTCGATTTCAAATCAAATCAAATTAAAGTTTATTTGACACGTGCGCTGAATACAACAGGTGTAGACCTTACAGTGAAATGCTTACTTACAGGCTCTAACCAATTGTACAAAAAAGGTATTAGGTGAACAGTAGGTAGGTAAAGAAATAGAACAACAGTAAAAAGACAGGCTATATACAGTAGCGAGGCTACATACAGACACCGGTTAGTCAGGCTGATTGAAGCAGTATGTACATGTAGATATGGTTAAAGTGACTATGCATATATGATAAACAGAGAGTAGCATCAGCGTAAAAACAGGGGTTGGGGGGAGGCACACAATGCAAATAGTCCGGGTAGACATTTGGTTACCTGTTCAGGAATCTAATGTCTTGGGGGTAAAAACTGTTGAGAAGCCTTTTTGTCCTAGACTTGGCACTCCGTTACCAATTTTGGCTCAAAATGGCCAGAAACAAAGAACTTTCTTCTGAAACTCGTCAGTCTATTCTTGTTCTGAGAAATGATGGCTATTCCACGCGAGAAATTGCCAAGAAACTGAAGATCTCGTACAGGACTGTGGACTACTCCCTTCTAACCAGAATAGAAAGAGGAGTGGGAGGCCCCGGAGCACAACTGAGCAAGAGGACAAGTACATTAGAGTGTGTAGTTTGACAAACAGACGCCTCACAAGTCCTCAACTGGCAGCTTCATTAAATAGTACCCACAAAACACCAGTCTCAATGTCAACAGTGAAGAGGTGACTCCGGGATGCTGGCCTTCAAATCAGAGTTACAAAGAAAAGCCATATCTCAGACTGGCCAATAGAAATAAAAGATTAAGATGGGCAAAAGAACACAGACACTGGACAGAGGAACTCTGCCTAGAAGGCCAGCATCCCGGAACATTGTTATCACTGATTGAAATTCATTTTCATAAAGATGGTAAGGCATCGGAATCAAAGAACTATTTGTTATCCATGTGGAAACAAACGATTCAGGGTTTGACAAATGATCTGTAATTAGATACAAAACAGTTAATTGAATCAGCATGTTTTCCAGACATTTGTCAAGCTGTCAGGGCATAGTGAGTACTGTCGCAACAGTCGGTAGGAAAGAAAAGGAGACAATAAACTGAGACACAGGAGCTTACCCTACAATTAAATACAAGTAAAGTATTCCCCTTTGTCCTATCCTTTTTATAATAGTTAGAATGTTTTGTGTACTCACAAACACAATTTCTCTGTCCATTTCTCTGCCACTCAGGTCCATCTCCGCTTTCAATTAAGGGAAAGCATAGATATTTTCATTTGCAGGTACTGAAACGTCATGTCCTTGCTGTTTATTCTGATAGTGTAAGATTGTGAAATGATCTTTTTACAGCATAACGTAATTTAGAGGTTACATTGATCCCGAATACCATCTAAGAGGGCCCATCTGGAGGATCCAGGGTCAGATCTTGTGTGTGGTGAAATATCTTGAATGTGTTACACAGTAGCAGATGAGGATAGGGTGTCATGGGATACATGCATGTCTGCCTCTAAACGTTAAATGAATTGTTAGTCTAATTCGGCTTGACAGATGACTATATGGAGGTTGAGACTCACCATTACAAATCCCCATTTGTCACAGGTGTAAATTAAGTTCACACTCTGAAGTTTCTGTGATGAGAAAGTAACAGAAGATTGAAAAAGGCAAGCAATTAGGTACACATCCTATCTGACCCTACTGTATGTGGTGTGGAAATCAATTATTCTTCATCTTGGAATGATTGTATGCTTCTATTGAAAAAGCCCAGTGCCCTGTGGATTCTCATCTGATTGACTTAAGATGCAGTACCTTCAGAAAGTATTCATACCCCTTTGACTTATTCCACAGTTACAGCCTGAATTCAAAATGGATTAAATGTTTTTTTAATTCACCCATCTACACACGGTACTTCATAATAACAAAATAAAACATAAATGTTTGCAAATATATTGAAAATGAAATACAGAAATAACTAATTTACATTAAGTATTCACACCTCTTCGTCAATACATGCTAGAAACCACATTTGGCAGTGATTACAGCTGTAATTATTTCTGGGTAATCCTTTAAGAGCTTTGCACAACTGGATTGTACAATATTTGTACATTATTTAATTTTAAATTCTCAAGATCTGTCCAGTTGGTTGTTGATCACTGCTAGTCATTCATTTTAAGTCTTACCATAGATTTCAATCCACTTTAAGTCGAAACTGTAACTAGAACACTCAAGAACATTCAATGTAATCTTGGTAAGCAACTCCAGTGTATATTTGGCCTAGTGTTTTGGGTTATTGTCCTGCTAAAAGATGATTTTGTCTCCCAGCGTCTGTTGGAAAGTAGACTGAATGAGGTTTTCCTCTAGGATTTTTTCTGTGCTTCTGTTTCTTTAAAAAAAACTCCATAGTCCGTGCAGATGACAATCATAACCATAACATGATGCAGCCACCACCATGGTTTAAGAATATGAATAGTGGGAAAGGGGGATACCTCATCAGTGGTACAACTGAATGCATTTAACCCAAACCCTCTGAATCAGAGACTGACTCTGACTAAATCAATATCCACAGCACCCTTAGAACAGGGAGAGAACTGCCTTGCTCAGGTGAAGAATGACAGATTTTTACCTTGTCAGCTCAAGGATTCGATCCAGCAACCTTTCAGTTACTGACCCAATGCTCCTACCCGGCAGGCTACCTGCCTCCCCATGGTGCTCAGTGATGTGTTGTGTTGGATTCAAAGCCTGTTTATTTTTATTTTTACCTATCTACAAATATGTATCCTTTTCCCTGGTCTTTGTAGTTGAATTTGTGTTTGAAATGCACTGCTCGACTGAGGGACCTTACAGATAATTGTATGTGTGGGGTACAGAGATGAGGTAGTCATTCAAAAGTCATGTTAAACACTATTATTGCACACCGAGTGAGTCCATGCAACGTATCACGTGACTTGTTAAGCACATTTGTACTCCTGAAGGCTCTGCAACAATTGCTACTGCTGAATAGAATCCAAACTTGCCACTCCCTTTTCCCTCCTTTTCTCCAATTTTGAATAGACATAATATGAACACATTAATGCTGTGACATTTAATCAACAGGGGACACCCGGTGTTGTGAATTGGATTAGCACAGCTGCATTGACAGGGAGTGCATTGTGAGTGAATCCATTTCCCTAAAAACCTGGTAAACAGAAGCTAATTCTATGGAGATTGGAATTGAATTGTTTGCATGTACAATTTCTGGGAAAATTACACCTGAAGAGGAAATGTCGAGGAAATAATAAAGGCCTCCTTTGTTTACTGCTGTAGTGAACTAAAGAGTGGATGATGATCAGGAGTTGGAGTACAAAAATATTTAAGTGGTAAAGATTGGGGCTTAAATGGGTTTCAAAAGTGCCCAATGGTACTTACAGAGTTGTCAAAAGGGTTGTTGCAAAGTGGTAATGGCACTTTGAGGCCCACAACTTGGAGTCAACTTTGTGGCAACAATGTGTGGTGGGTGTGTGGTCAACAAACGGATATTCAAAAGATTAAATGATAGATATATCTTCATAACTACACCTAAAACATTTCTGAACATCATCATTGTACCAACCAACAAGAACACAGATGGAGAAAAACAACATTTTAGTACTTCTGAATCTAAATAACTAAAGTCCTTTCCTCAATCCCCCAAAAACACAAACGTGATTTGCACGGCTTTGTAGCTGTAAAGCCTGGAAGCTGTTGGTGAGGCTACAGCCCTCCCCACTGCTGATTTTCCACATTAAGCCAGAGGCAAACCTCTAGGTTTTCCCCCAGAGGGACTTGCACCTGGACAATGACTTGTGTTGTTTTCCCACCAAAGCTGCAGTAAAACAATCCATCACATAGTCTTGATGTTTTAAACATAACATTCAAGAAGATTGTAAAATGTATTTTAGCAAACAGAGTTTTATAGGAAGAAGGAAACCCATTTGTTCGTACAAATGTTTTGTGCATGTGTCAATATTTAATACAAGTGGCTTGAGTTGTAGGGCCAACATGTCAGGGCCAATTAGTGGCGACCCTGTGATAACATACAGTATATTGTTGTATACCAAACACAAACAAACGAACGCACATATGTACAAACACATTAAGGAACATGGAACCAGATTATAAATCACAGAACCCCAAATTATATTGATTTTCAATGTGATTTTCTACTGTAGTTTCCTTCGCCAGCGTTGACACACACAAAGCACCCTGAAGCAGTGAAATAAAGATGATGTGATTCTGGTTCTGTCA
Organism: Oncorhynchus masou masou; assembly: GCF_036934945.1. Classification (NCBI taxonomy): domain Eukaryota; kingdom Metazoa; phylum Chordata; class Actinopteri; order Salmoniformes; family Salmonidae; genus Oncorhynchus; species Oncorhynchus masou. The sequence goes on along the minus strand of NC_088241.1, from coordinate 24,681,438 downwards.
ACATGTGGCGAGTACGGCCCATGTTTTAATTCTTAATCTAGCTCTAATGAAAGTGGTGTTAGCAGCAGAACGCTGACGGGCTTGTGTGCAGTGAGGGAGCGTGTTGTGTTTCACTAGGGGACGAGCAGGGATCGCAGCTGCTGAGCTGCTGAGATTGCATCAGGCGAGAGAGGACCAAATCCTATCAGACAAGTCAGTGAAGGGAGAGGAGTCGGCCGTCACAGCCGCGAAGGAAGGGAAAATGAAAGTTAATGAACAGAATTCCGGGGCACAGCAGTACGGAGGCAATCTGAAACAGACGTGTGAAAGAAAAGAACGTCTGAAAGAGAGGGAGAGAGAGGATCACAAGCTTGTTCACAAAGCTTAAATGCGGTCCTGTGTATGGGTGGCAAGGTCTGTGTGCCTTGTTGGGGAAATTATACTGACTATTTTAAATGTGCATATACCTTATGTCTAACAAGTGGAATAAATCTAGGGTTAACAGATACAAGTCCAGATATGTGTATTGTATTTATATGGCATACAGTATACACTATGGATAGTAAGGACAGGGTTAATATGGTCCAGAAAGAAGAAGTTATGTCTTTTGTACCTTAGGATATTCATTCAATTGTAGGCCTACAGTTGACTGTATGACACATCAACCTTTCAAAACATATTTTAGCTTTTTTTTAAATGTTGTTGCTAATTTTCTTCTCATATGACATGTAGGCTACATATTTGTATCCCAACATGGATTACTGGGGTGGCAGGGTAGCCTAGTGGTTAGAGTGTTGGGCTAGTAACCAAAAGTTAGTTCAAATCCCCAAGCTGACAAGGCAGTCAACCCACTGTTCCTAGGCCGTCATTGAAAATAAAAATTTGTTTTTCACTGACTTGCCTAGTTAAATAAAGGTTAAGAAAATTTGCAAAGAGGTATTGATTATTCCCTAGCTAAACCAAATGAGTCACCCTCCTATTTGACATTTTTACTAATACTGCGTTCCAGTTTCTGCATTGCATTTTGGGAAGGCGGCATCCATGGAGATCTCTTTTAATTTGCATCCTGGTTTTTAATTATGTATAATCAACATTGCCATCCCCTCTCTGTCAATGAGATGGGAGGAGCACCACCCACAGTTTCATCACATGCTGGTGTTGTTTTCCCATTCTGAACACCATGCTCAGCTGTGATGTTTCATGTGGAGATAAAAAAAATAGCCCTAGTGAATAAATTGGCTCCAAAATGTGAATTATTTTCGCCTCCTCTTTGAAATATTTGGGTCTTTGGATGCTGTCAGGTGGCAGAGTGATTGTAAGGTGTAAGGTACCTCCATAGCCCCTCTGATTGACACAAAAAGGTGTTGTGTTTTTCACAACCTAAGTTTGCCTGAAAACATATTAGCTACCAAATTATTGCGTTCACCATTCTTGTTTCCTCAATTACTCTCAAAGCATATCAAAATTCCCTCCCTCAGACCTCCTCCAATGAGCTTTGAGAGAAACTGAGGAAACAAGGTTGGAGGAATGAAGGATTTAATAACAGTCAGTAAAGTTTTCAGACACAGCCATAATATATGACTGTGGATGTATCTGGTATTGTGTTTAATAACTACAGCATTCTAGAATGCAATATTATCATGAATAATGAGTACCAGAGTCATGCAATTCAGCTTAAAGCATACATGTGCTTATAAACGTAGCAATGCAAACAGTACTGTATACGTTGTTCACAACTTTCCAAACAGGGATTGGAATTTGAGACCGTATTTGATGCTCACACACCATCCATGTAGCTTCAGTCAGTGCTCCAGACCCTCATTCCCAGAGTTCTACTGCCATCTGTGGAAGACAGAGAGGAGAGAGAGCCTCTAGAGCGCATTCCCTCCCTGACTCCAAGGTTAATATCCAGCTCTGAACGCCACAAAAACTCCCATTGAAGACATGTACAGTCAATATAATCACCTTGGGGGAAGACCTAGTTTGGCAATCTCACAATGTCTCAGCATGTATGTCATGATATCAATATTTCCCCACCTTGAACGCAAGCAAGACCGCCTTAGGGGATCGCAGTTGCATGTTTTATTCAACAATGAATAACTGCTATTCCATGTACTGTTGGAATATTCCAATGTATTTTTTTATCATTCTAAATAAATGTATTTTTATGAACTTGTGGCACATGTAAATCTCCCGGGCCTTTATAATCACGGCGGCTATCGATCTGTATCTGTATCTGGATCACAGGTGGTCTCGCCCTGGTCAAAAATTCCCAGATATTCTCCTTTAATAAAACATGATGTTTATCAATACCAATGGTGTCACACCTTGATCTGTTTCACCTGTCCCTGTGATTGTCTCCACCCCCTCCAGGTGTTGCTTATTTTCCCCAGTGTATTTATCCCTGTGTTTCCTGTCTCTCTGTGCCAGTTTGTCTTGTATGTTAGTCAAGTCAACCAGAGTGTTTTTCTCCTTACACCTTTTTCCATTCTCTTTTTGATAGTCCTCCTGGTTTTGACCCCTGCCTGTCTCTGGACTACTTTCCTGCCTGCTTGATCATCCTGCCTGCCCTGACCTTGATTCTGCCTGCCCATCGGTACCTTTCGGAATCTGAACTGGTTTTGATCCTTTTGCCTGTCCACTGCCATTCTTTTGCCTTCCCTTATTGGATTAATACATATTGTAAGACTCCTACCATCTGCCTCCTGTGTCTGCATCTGGGTCTCGCCTTGTGTCATGATACATGGCCAAGCTTATAAACATGAATATCTAAACGTATATGTGAGAATCTTTTGTGGAGTGAACTGTTTGGTATTGCTGATACACCGTCAACTATGGTGTTTTGAAGAGAGCTGTGGGTTAGCAAGCTCATCATCATGGTTTTATAATGCCTTGACAGCATGCCCCCATGTATCCCCATGCTTAGTATTGTTGCGACATTGTCCTTCATGACCCCTCACCCCATATAACTGCTCCATCATTGAGTGGCAGTGCACCTAATGACTAGTGCTTTTCTTCAGCACTCGTCTTACCGCACGGGGGCTCTGATGGAAAATCTCAGAGCTAGCGAAGAGAGCAAAATCAATAATCTATTCTATTTAATGGGCTGAAATGTCACAGTAACTAGATAGGAGTGGATGAGGTGAACCATTAATTTGCAATCTCCTATAGCAGAAGGCTGAACTAACACTCTTTCTGCCTTTCTCAGTCAGTCAGTCTGTCTGTCTCTCTCTTCCTCTCTCAGGACTTTCTGAAAGAACCCCTGCAATAAATATATTGTTTTATTTATTATGCATTTCTTACCAGGGCCTTTTAATTTATGAACATCTACTCACAGTTGCTTGTGCCAAGATTTCTCCTATTCTATTCTGTTCAAATCTGTACTACAGCATCAATATGAGCAACCCTCATCATCCCTCTGAATATTTCAAACCATTGAAATATTAGCTTTCCCGTTGTACCATGGAAGTGTTTTCATAATATTTGAAAAGGAATGACATATCCTGTTTACCTTCGTTGTACCGCTTGGTTTAAATAGCAAAACATAGGCTCTTCATTTCGTGTGGAGTCTCATATTGCCAAAACTCATGCATGAGAAATGGTTCGAAGAGTACCTACTTTGATGCCTGTTTTCACCACGCGGCTCTCTCATCTAACCTGGGCCTCTACAGTATATGCTTCTAAATTAATCTCTGTGATTAAGCAATGTAGAGAGGTGACGTTTTCATTCCTCGTACTACAAACAGAAGATTCAGTTGTAGTGTGTTCTCCGTCTCTCCAAGTTGGCAGGTGATATTGGCAGCGCAGTAATTTCATACTTGGCTGATGGAAATTGGAAATCACCTACTGAAACGGCGATATGATCTGCTGCTGCCTTTTCTGAACGCAGTCGTCTATTGAGCTGCGTGATGTGAGTTTCAAACAACCCGCAGCTGTCGCCACCACCAAACCTGCCAGGTTAAAAGCTGCATGTGGCTGCCTGACCTTTCATGGACATTTTGTGTTTTTTCCCCTAGCAATTGAATTATACATCACAAACGGCCAATATAATAGGATGTTGTGTCATTGTGACACACGTTTCGTTAGTATAAATGGCAGCTACTGTAATGTCCGCTTTGCATTCGACCTTACATGGAGATGCATGCAATGTTTGTGGTTTAAGCAGACCTTGATGGAGCAGACACCTATGTCATTGTTGTTGACATCACACTACACAAACATTTACATTACATTACATTTAAGTCATTTAGCAGACGCTCTTATCCAGAGCGACTTACAAATTGGTGAATTCACCTTCTGACATCCAGTGGAACAGCCACTTTACAATAGTGCATCTAAATCATTTAAGGGGGGGGGGTGAGAAGGATTACTTATCCTATCCTAGGTATTCCTTGAAGAGGTGGGGTTTCAGGTGTCTCCGGAAGGTGGTGTTATAGGTGTGCACTTATATAAATACAGTATGCATTACTCATGCTGTAAACTCAAAAAGGAATACATATCATTACTCACACACACACACACACACAAACTTTCCTTCTGTGGGTTATACAGTTTCTGAGTTCCCGTCTTCCTGTGTAAACCTATAGGCAGGGGAGAATGTACAGAATAAAGTGTGGAGTGAGAAGCTGAGCTGAGTAGTCGACTGACAGCTTCTATTTACTTGGACTTTCCCTGCATGCCGTCCTGAGGTCTCTGGGCCCTTGCCTGTGGATTATGTTCAGGGCAGCGAAGATAGAGAGCCTCCGAGGGCACCTTGGCCAGGTGCCACAGCGCTGCTCCAGCCATCCACACACAGCCCACGCTTCACTTACAGCTCATCCAGGCTCCTCCGCTCTCTCCTAATGAATATTGTTAAAGGGGTACGGGAGAAGGAGCAAATGTTTGCGCCTAAGGAGAAAGTTATTGATATCTGGGATTGATGGCGATGACATTTGTTCACCTTTTGCTATCACTCTCTCGGCTACGCGGCAGGCTGCTACTGTATGGATTGACCTCTTTATTTTGCCTTTTGGCACTCAGAGCAAAAGCTGTCTTTGTGAGATGTTTTAAATGGGCCATTTTGATTTGCCAAGACATGGAATAGAGTAATATGGAGAGTAGGGTGCTGGAATGATCCCAGAGAGTCTTGACATCGAGTCTCAAGGTCCAACTCTATCTCTTGGACCATTGAACGTGATTTGATTTTAACCTCGCTGCATAAAGTGACTAAATTAGTTTGTTACATTGTTAACTTAGCAGAAAGAAAAACAACTTGACATTTCACCATAGTATCATTGCTATTTTATGTATTTGCTGACAAACCCATTCTGCAGTGATTTAAGAGTGTGGGTACTGTAGGTGAACGTTCAAAAACAAATACACAGCTGGAAGCATGGACATCAGCCTTCTTTCTCATGCGCCCTTTTAGAGGGGAAAGTTAATGACATGCTAGTCTAAAAGGCGACAACATGCCAAAGGGCAGACCCCAGAGCAGTGGCTAGGTCCCATGAATAAAAGCACAGAATGGGCAGAGAGTGGAGAGGGCAACGAGGGTAGAAAAGTCCAGCACAATGTAGGGAAAATTTGCACATTTCATCACTGCAAGAGACAAGGTAGCAACTGAATATGAATGGCAGGCAATGAAAGCGTTCAGTAAGTCTGCAGACTGATTGCAGAGTGTAATCTCCCTCCATTTAACTTCAACAGAGATCACATTTTCAAGAATAAGATAGCAGTTTTGGGGCTTCTCAAGGAAAGAAGTAGAAGAGAAAAGAGAACATTTATATGTTATTGCACAATGATTTGTTTAGATGAGCATAAAGGGTTACTAAGAAATGAGCAAATACCTTTTAGTCTCCTTGGGATGGATTGAGTGTACCAAATGTGTTGAATTATTTGACAAATCTGCCATAAAGTAAACCTTGCTGAAATACAGTTACTCAGTAAATATGTTGGTACATACCAGCTGGAATATAAACTCTGAGGGCTGGTAACAATTTGACAATATTTTGTGTTTACACTATGAGGGCTGGGTTACCAGACACAGATTAATCCTAATGCTGGACTAAAAAGCATCGTCAATGGTGTATCTCAAAAGTAGCCAACTTTGACTTGATGACAGCTTTGCATACTCCTGGCATTCTCTCAACCAGCTTAATGAGGTAGTCACCTGGAATGCTTTTCCAAAAGTATTGAAGGAGTTCCCACATATGCTGAGCACTTGTTGGCTGCTTTTCCTTCACTCTGTGGTCCAACTCACCCCAAACCATCTCAAGTTGGTTGAGGTGGGGGGTTCCTAAAGGCCAGGTCATCTGATGCAGCACTCTCCTTATTGGTCAAATAGCCCTTACACTGCCTGAAGGTGTGTTGGGTCATTGTCCTGTTGAAAAACAAATTAATGTACCACTAAGTGCAAACCAGATGGGATGGCGTATTGCTGCAGAATGCTGTGGTAGCCATGCTGGTTAAGTGTAAATCACAGACAGTGTCACACCTACTCCATGCGCCACAGTGGGAACCACACATGCAGAGATCATCCGTTCACCTACTCTGTGTCTCACAAAGACACGGCGATTGGAACCAAAAATCTCACATTTGGACTAATCAGACCAAAGGATAGATTTTCACCGGTCTAATGTCCATTGCTCATGTTTCTTGGCCCAAGCAAGTCTCTTCTTATTATTGGTCTTTTAGTGGTGTTTATTGGGGCTTTGTTGACAAAACGGATGGCACTGTGATAGACTGCATCCAGTTTTCTGAGTAAACGACATCGCTGAAGTCGAGGACGGTAGGATAGTCAGTTTTACGAGGGTATGTTTGGCAGCATGAGTGAAGGACGCTTTGTTGTGAAATAGGAAGCCGATTCTAGATTTAATTTTGGATTGGAGATGCTTTATATGAGTCTGGAAGGAGAGTTTACAGTCTAGCCAGACACCTATGTATTTGTAGTTGTCCACATATTCTAAGTCAGAATTGTCCAAAGTAGTGATGCTTGTTGGGCGGGTGGGTGCAGGCGGCGATCGGTTGAAGAGCATGCATTTAGTTTTACTAGCGTTTAAGAGCCGTTGGAGGCCACGGAAGGAGTGTTATATGGCATTGAAGCTCATTTGGAGGTTTGTTATCACAGTGTCCAAAGAAGGGCCAGATGTATAAACAATGGTGTCGTCTGCGTATGAATCACCCGCAGCAAGAGCAACATCATTGATATATACAGAGAAAAGAGTTTGTATCTAGAGTGTCACCCCCTTTGAAGAGTGGAATGACCTCTGCAGCTTTCCAGTCTTTAGGAATCTCGGACGACACGAAAGAGCGTTTGAACAGACTAGTAATAGGGGTTGCAACAATGGCTAGCCTTTGCTTTCCTAACTGACTGTGTGTATTGGTTCCTGACTTCCCTAAAAAGTTGCATATTTTGGGGACTATTCAATGTTTCTTTGCAGCAATTCGACCGTGATGGCATCCTCTGAACAGTTGAATTTGAGATGTGAAGTCTATGAAGCAGTCATTTGGGCTGCAGGTGGTGCAGTTAATTGTCCATTTCTGTGGCTGGTAACGATTTCTGCGGCTTTTAACTTTATTTAACTTATCCTCTGCAGCAGAGGTAACTCTGGGTCTTCCATTCCTGTGTTGGTCCTCATGAGAGCCAGTTTCATCATAGCGCTTGATGATTTTTGCGACTGCACTTGAAGAAACTTTCAAAGTTCTAGAAATGTTCCAGATTGACTGACCTTCATGTCTGAAAGTAATGATGGAGTGACATTTTCCTTTGCTTATTTGAGCTGTTCTTGCCATAATATGGATTTGGTCTTTTACCAAATAGGGGTATCTTCTGTGTACCAACCCTACCTTGTCACAACACAACTGATTGGCTCAAATAAGAATTAAAGTCATTCCACAAATTAACTTTTACCAAGGCACCTCATGGTTGAGAGAATGCAAAGAGAGTGCAAAGCTGTCATACTTTGAAGAATCTCAAATATAAAATATATTTTGATTTGTTTAACACTTTTTTGGTTACTACATGATTCCATATGTGCTATTTTAGAGTTTTGATGTCTTCACTATTATTCGACAATGTAGACAAAGTAAAAAAAAAAACTGGAATGAGTAGATGTGTCCAAACTTTTGACTGGTACTGTATATATACATTGGAAATACTATTTATCTTATGTCACATGCACTCATTATTTGTCTTTTTACATACTTTATCATCTGTATTGTACAATATAAATGTTTTGATACATAACACAATGTAACACTTAATCTGGAATGACTCTCTTAGTAATGGATGCACACAAATAACTTTCCAAACCCTAATTGGTTTGAATTGTGTCAGCAATTTTTTATATTGTATTATTTTTTAACTTCACAACATGAATTGGGGTGTTTGCAAACCACGACCCAAATATTCAAGTTAGCCCCTTCTCTACCTTATGAAGTAGCTTGGCTTGGTGTGGGCCTGCTTGTGCTGGGCTTGGTGTGGGCTTGCCTGCATTGTGCTTGGTGTAGGCTAACCTGTGGGACTGGTTTGGGCTAGCCCATGTGTGGCTGGTGTGGGCTTGTTGTGGGCTTTGTGTGGGCTAACCCTTGTCCACCAAATACCCACATGAGGCCAATGGGGTCATGTTTGCTCAATATCCTCTGACTCAGAGACAAATGAAAAGGAAAAACAAATCATCAATGTAATGCTTTTTCTTTGAGATGTTTATCCTAAACATACATTAAAACTTAATGAAACTAGCATTGGAAAGCAAGCATCCTGTTTAATTTGGACTGATTAATGACTGATCTCAAAGTTTTGAAAATTATATAAATATCATCCTCAAAGAGCATAGCATCAAAGTGTGTCGCTCTTTCAGTCACAAGAAAGATATTTATTGAAATGGGCCTTTGTTGCTAGGTTTAAAGACTTTCTTCACCGGAGAACTGAAAGAAAGGATCTGTAAAAGCATATCCCTTCCCCCCTCCTCTCCCCATTTCCCTCTCATCTAAAGCCTTCTGTTCAACAACATACAAATCTAAAAGTGAAGTATAATGGAGGGCATCCTTCTGTGTATATGTAAAATATGCATTTTGTTATAATACTTCATAACTATGTATTACAAAGCTGAAGTTGTTTTAAAAACGCAGGTCAGGTGTTGGACAACTCATGGTTATGGTGTCCATTAGGACAGATTCACACAGAGCAATGGTCATCAAGAGACCTCTATGCCTAAATTAATGTTCATAATGTCACTATATGCAGACTGAATGAAGTATCGTATTTGACTAATCTTAGTGACTATCACGGCTCAGGCTAACACCCAGATGCAGACGCAGGAGGCAGAAAGTACAAGTCTCAGAGTTTATTGCAATACGAGGGGCAGGCAATCGGTAGGTCAAGGCAGGCAAAGGGTCATAATCCAAATCAGTCAGGCAGGCGCAGGAAGGCAGGTTCAGGGTCAGGACAGGCAGAAAGGTCAGAGGTCAAAAACTAGAGCATTGGAAACACGGGAAACACGCTGGTAGGACTTGACAAGACAAACTGGCAACAGACAAACAGAAAACACAGGTAAAAATACACAGGGGACAATGGGGACAAATGGGAGACACTGGGTGGGGTGTGGAGACAAGCACAAGACAGGTGAAACAGATCAAGGCGTGACAAGTGACATTGTTATGCTCTCTACATGATATGTAGGAGCTATAAATCAATAAACTCAATCGTGCAATGGCTCTAGCTGAGTGTCGAGTAATTCAACATAATGCAAAACTCAGTCACAGTACGAGCCACCATTAAATATGCTGTACATTATGGAAAATGTGTACAACATCGGATGTCATTTATGTTTTTTGGCATGCTATTATTGTAATTCAATCACGTAAAGGCTGAGTTGAACTGAAAATGTTATATAAGAGTGAAAGTTGGGTCTCAACCGTTGGGAACTACTGCAAGCAGTTGTTACTAAGTTGTGGTCTCTCCTTTTCAAATGCTATTTTTTTGTGGGATTTCTTCCACTTTGTACGCCCTCAACAGAGGCTTGCGATGTTAAACAAAGTGCTTACATCCGTTCAAAAAGTTTCTCAGTGGCCTAGTTTTGAATGTCAGTGTGTACAATAACATAACCAAGATTTAATACACTTGACCTTCATTACATGAAGTCCAAGATTATACTTTTCTTTCTCAGAGACTGAAACTAAGAAATGGGCTTTCCACAGTAACAGAATTAGACTTTGACGCAGTTTTATTATTCACTTAAAAATGTCTGCCAAACATTGATTTCAAAGTTTAACAAACCATACAGCTCTATGCACACTGACTACTTTTAACAATTTCCACTGAAGATTTTACAAAAAATAATTTAGTGAAATGAATGTACAGATGCTACCAAGTTTTCCAAAAACTGTTAAATATCTGAGGCGAAGATGTCTGCAGAAAGAATGGGGTGTCAGCTATGACATGGAAAACAAAATCTATTTTGGTAATGAACTACAGTAAATGAAGTGGATTTGCCCACGGGAATGGAATTACGGTAACGGGATTACATCATGGGTCCCTGATCTTTACTCCACAGAAATGAATAATTATGGATATGAATGTCATTCTCCTCATGTTTTACAAGTTAAGACAGCACAGCACAGCACAGAGTACAGTACAGTACATTACAACAGTGCAGAGCAGAGAGAGTAGAATAGTGTAGTGTAGGGTTGAGTTGAGTTCAGTACACTGCGGTAGAGTACAGTAGAGTAATGTAGAGTTCAGAACAGTACATTAGAGTATAGTACAGTAAAGTACAGTACTGTACTATACTCTACTTTACGTTCCTTTAATGTACTGTACTGTATTGTATTGTACTGCATTGTATTGTACTCTACTGTGCTCTACTCACTACACTGTACTTTAATGTGCTGTGTTGTGCCATCCAAACTTGTGAAACATAAACGTCGATGACAGGTTCAGATTTGGTCCAGTCCGGTCCGTCTGTGGACATTAACATCAACACCAGGGAAGACTGACCAAATTTCAACTGCTTATCAATTTGGTAACGGAATTGCGTGTTTTAATTGAGTTCAGTCAAATGTATATAAGTAAAATCAGTCACTGGTATGTCTACCATTAATGGTTACTGCTGTGAACTTTCAATATCCTCTCGCCTCATGAATTTGAGAAATTAGAAAATATCTTAAAGATATGTGGGGTTTTGTGAACGGAATTACACAAGGTAATATTTCTTCATCTTACAGAAGGAAAATCATTTATCCACATCTAAATATAAGTGTTGATCAGTTGACAGGCATCTTTACATCAACATTATTGTGTTTTTACGTATTTCTGATAGATGTTTTCTAAGACCACATGCCTAAGAGTCGATGTCTGCGACCTCACTGAAATCTAATTAGTATAACCATCAAAATCCATCTGTTTCAGTTAGAGATGTATGTGGCAGGGTCTACAGGAAATCACGGGCTACAAAAAGAAAACCAGCCACGTCACGGACACCGACGTCATGCTTCCAGACAAGCTAAACACCTTCTGTGCACGCTTTGAGGATAACACAGTGCCACCGTTGTGGCCCTCTGACAAGGACTGCACCCCCCTCTCCTTCTCTGTGGCTGACGTGAGTAAAACATTTAAACGTGTTAACCCACGCAAGGCTGCTGGCCTAGACGGCATCACTAGCAACGTCCTCAGAGCATGCAAAGTCCAGCTGTCTGGTGTGTTTACGGATATATTAAAACGCAGTTTGTTGTCCCCACATGTTTCAAGATGGCTACCATTGTTCCTGTACCCAAGAAGGCAAAAATAACTGAACTAAATGACTATCACCCCAAAGAACTCACTTCTGTTATCATGAAGTGCTTTGAGAGACTAGTCAAGGATCATATCACCTCCACCTTACCGGCCACCCTAAACCCACTTCAGTTTGCATACCACCCCAACAGGTCCACAGACGATGCAATCATCATCACACTGCACACTGCCCTAACCCATCTGGACAAGAGGAATACCTATATAAGAATGCTGTTCATTGACTACAGCTCAGCATTCAACACCATAGTACCTCCCAAGCTCATCATCAAGCTGGAGGCCCTGGGTCTCAACTTTGCCCTGTGCAATTGGATCCTGGACATTCTGATGGGCCGCCCCCAGGTGGTGAGGGTAGGAAAAAGCATCTCCACTTCGCTGATCCTCAACACTGGGGCCCCACAAGGGTGCGCGCTCTGCCCCCTCCTATACTCCCTGTTCACCCACGACTGCATGGCCATGCACGTCTCCAACTCAATCATCAAGTTTACAGACGACACAACAGTAGTGGGCATGATAACCAACAAAGCTTACAGGGAGGAGGTGAGGGCACTCGGAGAGTGGTGTCAGGAAAACAACCTCTCACTCAACGTCAGCAAAACAAAGGAGATGATCGTGGACTTCAGGAAACATCAGAGGGATCAACCCCCTATCCACATCAAAGGGACAGCAGTGGAGAAGGTGAACCATTTTAAGTTCTTAGGCATACACATCACAGAAAAACGTAAATGGTCCACCAACACAGACAGTATGGTGAAGAAGGCGCAACAGCGCCTCTTCAACCTCAGGAGGCTGAAGAAAAAAAAATTGTCACCCAAAACCCTGACAAACTTTTACAGACGCACAGTCAAGAGCATCCTGTCAGGCTGTATCACAGCCTGGTACGGCAACTGTACTGCCCTCAACCGCAAGGCTCTCCAGAGGGTGGTGTGGTCTGCACAACGCATCACCAGCCACTGCCCTCCATGACACCTACTGCACCCAATGTCACAGGAAGGCCAAAAAGATCCTCAAGAACATCAACCACCCGAGCCACAGCGCTACAATCCAGAAGGCGAGGTCAGTACAGGTGAATCAAAGCTGGGACCGAGTGACCGAAAAACAGCTTCTATCTCAAGGCCATCAGACTGCTGAACAGCAATCACTAACTTTAATAAATGGCCATTTTAATAAATCTAGATCACTAGTCACTTTATGCAATGCTACTCTAAATAATGCCACTTTAATAATGTTTACATATCTTACATTACTCTTATCACATGTATATACTGTAATTTATACCATCTACTGCACCTTGCCTATGCCGCTCGGCTATCGCTGATCCATATACTTATATGTACATATTCTCATTCACCCCTTTAGATTGGTGTGTATTAGGTTGTTGTTGGGGAATTGTTAGATTACTTGTTAGATATTACTGCACTGTCGGAACTAGAAGCATTAGCATTTCGCTACACTCGCATTAACATCTGCTAACCACGTGTATGTGACAAATAAAATTAGATTTGATTTGATATTTGTTTTTTTGCATGGGCAACTTCTCAATCCACCACATCCGCCAATGTCGGCCTTCCGCATCTGCGGTAGAAGGTGGCAGAGCTGATGTTAGTCAGACCAGGAGACATCCCAGAAATTGGAGTTCTCACAAAAATATCTGTAGTGTCCGAATAGTTTGTACCGTTTATGGAAAGATGAGACTCACGAACACGATGGTGTTCTCTGTTTTGCTCAATGGTCCCCACAAGAGCCAGGGGACTCATCTGAAGTTGGTACCACCAATCTGTTGACTTCTGTCTGTAACATCCGACCAGTTTGGGCTACACACTAAAGGCATCTGCATACTAATATTGGTTTGCTCCTAGCAGAACTCGGTTGGGCGAAGTGAACGTCTGTGCTTCTCATACTCTCTTTAAAGACCTTCACTTGAAAAACGAGAAAAAAATGGCAATATGTAGGATGTAATATCATTGATCAAAGTCTCAACCAAATATTACCCAATTATACACATTGAAATGACATAGCATGCCTGTGGGTCTGAGTAATCAAGTTGACAGACATTGACCCATTCAATACTGCCTTGCACAATCTTGGCTGCATCTAACTGATCTAGGGTGTAATCGTTAGTCCAACAGTTGCAAACGAGAGTTTCTATTGGACAAATTCAGGTATGTTTATCCCCGTTTTGTTCTGTTTGCTTCCATTTAAGAAATGTTTTTCAACAGAATCAGCTCTATGAATACACCCCTGATCACACGCAAACACAGTTAACTTTCATCGCAGCCACATATAAACAGCATGATCCCTTTGACTGTTTCCCTTCACTTGTGGACTTCAGTGCACAACACATCAGCAGTCTGTTACCAGGGAAACAAACCTTTCCAAGCCAAAACTTCAAATCATAACCACTAACCGCTACACACAGCCTACATCGTTGTCACCATATTAGCTAATGTCAAGTCAACATAGCTACTAGAAATAAATTGATAGTAAACCTGCTACAATCATACAGTACAGTACAGTTAGCAAGCAGTTTAGCAGTTACACCGGCGGACCCTGTTTAAAAAAAATGCTTACCTTGACTTGGAAGAGTTCCAGTGTTGGATAGCCATAGCCAACTAGGTAACATAGCATCCTTCTCTGTTTGAGCCGGGTGTTTGAGTAGGCTAAAGTAGCTAGCTGCATTTATTAGCTAAGGGAAACTGGAAGTGAAAAAAACTGTTCAACTATTCTTTCTCTCTCTTTGAGTCAACTACTCACCAAATGTAATGCACTGCAGGGCTAGCTAGCTGTAGCTTATGTTTTCAGTACTAGATTCATTCTCTGATCCTTTGATTGGGTAGACAACATGTCAGTTCATGCTGCTAGAGCTCTGCTAGGTTGGAGGATGTCCTCTGGAAGTTGTCATAATTACTGTGTAAGTCTATGTAAGGGGGTGAAAACTACGAGCTTCCTAGGTTTTGTTTTGAAATCAATGGCTGCAGTCCAACTTAAAAGTAGACAGCCCTCGGCCCTAAATCCTCAGGCCTTGAATGACATTTTACATCATCACATCCGAGTGTATCTCAAATGTCCCTTGCCCAAGCGAGGGAGAGAGTGATGATCGGAGAGACAACATCCTTGGTGGAAATCTTGAAGTTGAAAAGAACCAACCTTAAGCTGTTAATGTACCTGCAGTAGCAAGCTAACATAGTTAGCTACAGTTACCCATAACTGGCTAGCTAGTTTTATAGTTTTCTCATTTATTCTAATACATTTCAGAATTTCAAAAAGTATGTTAATGAATCTAGCTACGTTTTATAGACTCCTCACTATGAGACTAAGCCAATTTGCCAACGCTAAAATCAATGTCATTAATGTATATTGTTTAGCAAGCTGGCATTCCGAAAATGCAGCAGTGCTGATTAAATTTGACACTTCTCGGCCACCAGAGTTTGACACGTGATGACAGTTTGCATTGAATTGTGGATCAGATCAACCTCACAAGTGATCAATGTTCTTCACTTGTTACCTCAAGCTAAATCGAGGTCTGAGAGGGCAACATTTCTTAATTGGACCTCCACTTAATATGTAAATTAAACTGCATCTGGTTCAACGGGGATTCCCCAGGGGAAAGTGGCTAGCTCAAA
This sequence comes from Oncorhynchus masou masou, assembly GCF_036934945.1. Lineage (NCBI taxonomy): Eukaryota > Metazoa > Chordata > Actinopteri > Salmoniformes > Salmonidae > Oncorhynchus > Oncorhynchus masou. Next base: position 24,666,069 of record NC_088241.1, on the reverse strand, counting down.
GGCTGAAGGGGTAAAAATAACAGTTTGAACTGTAGCCAATGTACCCAAAGGAGGACAGAAGCTAGCTGTCCTCCAGCTACACGATGGTGCTACCCTACATAGTGCTGTTGATGCTACTGTAGAATAGTTTTATATAAAAATGATAACCTTTTATAATGGTTCAACAATTTTTATTTTCATGAAATTCACTGCGGAGGATGGCCCCCACTTTAATTTTAAAGCCTTCACCTATAATCCAAAACAATGTCTTCAACATTTCAATAAGCATTTAGATAGATTCCCCCTAACAATTGACCATTAGGGCATTGTAGTTGTTTTGTATTGGTTATATAAAATGTATTTTAAATCTTAGTAGTGAGAGTGCAACCTACGGCTACAACCAGCCAAGCACCACAGTGAACTCTTCCAGCCTCTCACCCACCCACCCTAGCCTGCCTGCCCTGCCTATGAAGGCTGACTGATTCTATGCACTGTGACTGGCACTAAGAGCTCCCCAGTTGCCACAGGGTTCAGGGAACATCCCTCTGTCACTCAGTCTCTCAGACCGCTGATCCCTGCAGCACCACATTCAACCACTGCCTGTCACACCAGCCGACTCCACACAACCTTAATGAGCACCCCAACCAATTATGACCCCCCCCCCCCCCCCCCCGACAGCAACCTCCCCCCCTTTCCCTTTTCTTTTCCCTAGGTCTGTCACATGCTTACATATGCATAGACAGCTCAGGGACACAATGGTGCACAAATGCAAAACACTAGTACTGCTCTGGGGAAGGAAGAGAGAAGAGGGAAGGATTTGCTATGACTGAGCATTTTTATTCACTCTGGCATTTCCACCCTCCTAGGATGACATTCTCCACCACCACCTCTACAGTCACTGCTACACTATTTGGAAAAGCTCCACCATGACCGAGTGCAATTACCCCCCTCCCCCTCCCACATAATGGCCCTGTGTTAACCCCAGCCCTTACTAAGATACTGGGGGTAAAGTGAAACCCTCTGGAGCCACTGGTAAGAGTGGAAAATAGGAAAGTGGAGTGGTATAAGGAGAGAAAAGAGAATGAACTTAGAGCCTTCGATAGATGATGACAATAGACTAATCATGGAAGGTCACGCTTCAGGCCGACTATGCCACAGCCAGGCAGCTCATTTGGTATTTTAGGCTCTGCCATGCGATGAGATGCACAGGCAACATTAGGGAACGTGCCACTATTGTCTCGGGCTATGCGTCACCCTAATTACTGAATCCGAGCCCACCGTGTGTCAGAAAAGGCAGTGGTCTTGGCAGTCCACTTAGGAAGGATTTGTTTCCAGGAGCTATATAATTTATGTCTATAAAGAGCTTCACAGTGGCCCCTGAGATCTATTTGAGGATCGTCCGGTTAAATAAACATGATTTTGCCTTTTGTGTCCTGCGTTATCCCTGCCTATCGTCCTACGACACTTTTTCATGGTAGCCTGATTATCCAATGTTTTTTTCTTATCTTAAGACATATGCTTAAGAATTTGAGCATTTCCTCCGGGACCTCACTATAGTCAGAGTGAACACTATCAGAGTTCAATTATTTCCTGAGGAATTGACAACGCGAGAAGCATATCTATGTCGTCAACGTAGCCAACCTGCCAATGTCCTCTGGGACATTTTCCTTTTTTTTACCTGACAATACTGCAAATTATTTCTGTCACTTTAACTAAAGTGACATTTACAAATGAGGGTAAAATGAGGAAAGCAGCTGAACTCAAATTGGAAAAGGCATTGAACTGAGTATAATTCCACAGGTCCATATTATCAGACTAAATCATGTGAAATGTCAAATTGGAGAACAGTGAAACTTCCCCTACTGCCGTGCATCGACGCTGTCTTGTTGATAAGCCCTGTATTGCTTAAAATAGATTAGATTTAGATTATTTAGTTGATGGAATAGATAAATATTTAGAAATGTACATATCTCAGGCATAGAATTAAGCTGATGTAATAGTTGATACAACATTAAAAACCTATAATAATGGTAATAATTTTGTGTCACAGTGATTTCCAAACAAAGATGGCATAATATTCATTTTAAATTATAGTCATTATAATTATACTCAATTAAATGATAAAGTGGTATTCTGCTAATCACATTTGATTATCCACAGCAAGATTAAGAATGAACTCAAAAATAACTTAACCGTAAATCTAGATAATGAGTTTTAAACAAATATGTCAAGAAGTTGTTATATTTAACAGTATAACATACTACTATAGCAAAATTCCATGTCATAGTTTTATTAATGTAAGCTTGGATATCTCTGATGAATGCTCACCGATCTGTATTCCCTCAATTATTTCTGTGCATCCAGTCTGCCAGTTGAAGTCGGAAGTTTACACACACCTTAAACTCCGTTTTTCACAATTCCTGACATTTAATCCTAGTAAAAAGTCCCTGTCTTAGGTGAGTTAGGATCACCACTTTCTTTTAAGAATGTGAAATGTCAGAATAATAGTAGAGAGAATCATTTATTTCAGCTTTATTTCTTTCATCACATTCCCAGTGGGTCAGAAGTTTACATACACTTAATTAGTATTTGGTAGCATTGCCTTTAAATTCTTTAACTTGGGTCAAATGTTTCGGGTAGCATTCCACAAGCTTCCCACAATAAGTTGGGTGAATTGTGGCCCATTCCTCCTGACAGAGCTGGTGTAACTGAGTCAGGTTTGTAGGCCTCCTTGCTCGCACACGCTTTTTCAGTTCTGCCCACAAATGTTCTTTAGGATTAAGGTCAGGGCTTTGTGATGGCCACTCCAATACCTTGACTTTGTTGTCCTTAAGCCATTTTTCCACTCAGGAACATTCACTGGCTTCTTGATAAGCAACTTCAGTGTAGATTTTGCCTTGTATTTTAGGTTATTGTCCTACTGAAAGGTGGATTCATCTTTAGTGGAAAGCAGACTGAAACAGGTTTTCCTGTAGGACTTTGCATGTGCATAGCTCCATTTCGTTTCTTTTTCATCCTGAAAAACTCCCTAGTCTCTAATGATTGCAAGCATACGCATAACATGATGCAGCCACCACTATGCTTGAACATATGGAAAGTGGTACTCAGTAATGTGTTGTATTGGATTTGCCCCAAACATAACACGTTGTATTCAGGACAAAAAGTTAATTGATTTGCCACATTTTTAGCAGATTTACTTTAGTGCCTTGTTGCAAACATGATGCAAGTTTTTTTTTCCTATTCTGTATTTTCACTCTTTCCATTAGGTTATTATTAAACTGGACAGTTTTATCTCAATCTCTTCATTAAAAGACTGAATCATGGACACCCTTACCGACATTTGTGGCTGCTTTGTGTGATGTATTGTTGTCTTTACCTTCTTGCCCTTTGTGCTGTTGTCTGTGCCCAATAATTTTTGTACCATGTTTTGTGCTGCTACCATGTTGTGCTGCTGTCATGTTGTGTTGCTACCATGTTGTTGTCATGTTGTGTCGCTACCATGCTGTGTTGTCATGTGCTGCTGCTTTGCTATATTGTTGTCTTAGGTCTCTCTTTATGTAGCGTTGTCTCTCTTGTCATGATGTGTGTTTTGTCCTATATATATATATATATATATATATATACATATATATGTATATATATATATATATATATATTTTTAACCCAGCCCCCGTCCCCACAGGAAGCCTTTCGCCTTTTGGTAGGCACTATTGCACTTGTGGGTGTGTCGAGGCTTGGCCCCTTACTGGCCAATCAGAACGTGCTTCATAGCGAAAAATGTGGTTACGGTCTTGTATGTATTGCCTTGGAATCAAGGCTCTATCATTTCTCCCCGTGGGAATTTAATATTAACACAACTTATACTATGGAGGGTTTTTTGCACATCCAAAATGGAGTCTTCCTATAATGCATTGATACAAAGTGAATGTCAACTCACTGCTATACTTCTCCCAAACTTTATATTTTAATAAAGCTTTGGTGATTAAGATATATTTCTAAGCGGTCTCAGGAACCAAACTCTTTTAGTGAAAGTCTTGACTACTTTGCAATTTCATTGGGCAGGACAAAAAATAAGCCTTCATTGAGAGGGGATGCTAGGTTTTTAATAACCAAATATTCTAAACAAAAATATAAACCAACATGCAACAATTTCAATGATTTTACTGAGTTGCAGTTCATTTAAGGAAATTAGTCACTTGAAATAAATAAATTAGGTCTTAATCTATGGATTTCACATGACTGGGCAGGGGTGCAGCCATGGGTGGGCGTGGGAGGGCATTGGCCCACCCACTGGGGAGCCAGACCCAGCCAATCAGAATGAGTTTTTCCCCACAAAAGGGCTTTATTACAGACAGAAATGCTCCTCAGTTTCATCAGCTGTCTGGGTGACTGGTCTCAGACGATCCCTCAGGTGTAGAAGCCGGATGTGGAGGTCCTGGGCTGGTGTGGGTACATGTGGTCTGCAGTTGTGAGGCCGGTTCGGACGTATTGCCAAATTCTCTAAAACAATGTTGGAGGTGGCTTATGGTAGAGAAATTTCATATTCAATTCTCTGGTTACAGCCCTGATGGACATTCCTGCAGTTAGTTGCAAGCTCCCTCAAAACTTAAGATATCTGTGGCATTGTGTTGTGTGACAAAACGGCACATTTCAGAGTGGTCTCCAGCACAAGGTCCACCTGTGTACGGATCATTCTGTTTAATCAGCTTTTTGATATGCCTCACCTGGATTAAATTAATTATATTATATTAGCATCTCTGCCTCTTTGGGTTATTTTTATGGTTTTGAGTGTAAATACGAAGTATATAGTACAGGCACCAAAAGCACATTAGGCTACTCTTGTTCCATGTGCATATGGGCAGAGTGTTTCACGGCTGGATAGGCTGTGTTTCCGCTGTCAAAATGCATACCATAACCAACTGCTTTGGTCTTACATATCCCTACCAGCGCTGCCTGAAATGAACACTTCGGATCATAAGGAAACACCTCAAATATTTCCAACCCCTCCCATCTGAGCGTAAGCATGCAGATGTGAGATAGGTAAATTGCCAAACCTGCCGTTAGGGCTGGAAAATGCCAGTGCGGCAGTTTTTACATGACAAAATTGCATACTAATGTTCGTTTGACACTAGTGTCGCCTTAACGCCAGCCGAAAATAGAGCCCAGGCGGTGTGAATACTTTAAGGGTCTTCTTTTGAATCAGTTGTTTTGTACTCCACTGCCGAATCATTACCAATGTCTTTCCTAGGGTAGGTCAAATATCCATTATTACATTTCCCCAATTATGACGATGACAGTTATTCTTTACGTTCTCCTTCCACTTGAGTCACTCTCTTGCTATCATTTATGGTGTAGTTCCAGAAGCTTGCGGATGCCAGTTAATTAAGGTTCATTTGTGAAACAGACAGAGAATGAATACTGAGCAATTGTTTCATATGGACAGTCCATTACATTGCCCACTAATGAGATCAAACTGATAACATCCATCAAGAAGAATATAAAAGCCTATCAGTCGTTGATTCATTATTATAATCCAACTGAACGTGTAGTCTGAAACATCTGAATAAAATTTGTTTTAGGTCCCTTTTATTCTCCACGCTAATAACTTAAAGTTCATTGACTTTTCACTCTTGCGCAATCGTGTGCCATCATGCATAAATGTATTTTGTCCCCCTACACCAAACACGATCACGACACACAGGTTAAAATATCAAAACAAACTCTGAACCGGTTACATTAATTTGGGGACAGGTCGAAAAGCATTAAACATTTATGGCAATTTGGCTAGTTAGCTTGCACTTGCTAGCTAATTTGTCCTATTTAGCTTGTTGTTGCTAGATAATTTGTCCTATTTAGCTAGCTTGCTGTTGCTAGCTAATTTGTCCTGGGATATAAACATGAGGTTGTTATTTTACCTGAAATGCACAAGGTCCTCCACTCCAACAATTAATCCAAACATAAAAACGATCAACCGAATTGTTTTTAGTCATCTCTCCTCCTTCCGGTCTTTATCATCGTTTAATTATATGGTGACTGGCATCTAAACTTTCATAGTATTACCACAACAACCAGCAACAGTTTGTCTTTCAATCACCCATGTGGGTATAACCAATGAGGAGATGGCATGTGGGTACCTGCTTCTATAAACCAATGATGAGATGTGAAAGGCAAGACTTAGAATGACTTTTATTTTAGCCCTTGGCAACACAGACGCTCATTGACACGCGCAATAATTGAATAACATAGACTCCTACATTTATTTTGCAACGCTCGTTTGCGCACACGACGCGAGTGGGGTAGTCAGGGTATTATTTTTAACGTTTTAATACCGTAGTAATAATGTACAGTTATTGAAGCAGAGTGGTTATAAACCACATTTCATTAAAGGCTTTGACCTGACAACCATTCTGTTTCCAACGCTACATAAATCAGGTGCAAAATGTTGTCTTTCTCGTTGTAACCTTCATCCCTGTATCGCGCCCAGGCCTGTCTTCCATTCCATTTGATTTTGTAACCTGTTCACGGTCCAGGGATTTTTCGAGCCTCAGTTTGTTCTAATCCATCTATTTGTCATTCAAGAGGTGCCGTCGATTGTATAATTATCTTTTGCACCCATCAGATGTGCACGAAAACATACCCACACAAAACACAGACCTCCACATACAAAAATACTTGACAAAATACTACAAAATATCCAACAGGCTATCCATCCTATGAATACTATTCATATTAAAGATTTAGATGGATTTAGATGTGTCCATATTGTAATTAATTATTTCTACCCATGTGTGCATCTGATTTATATCCATTAATATCCATTAATTTGATTTATATCCATACTGTGATGTATTCATCTTTTCATGCTCATGAGGGTTGTCACACAGAGGTGTGAAAAGCCACAGCTCTGTGGCTACTGTCTAGTGACCACAGAGGAGGTGATGGAGGCTCATGTTCATTGCTATGCTCCTTGATGGATATGGATTGAGACACGACCATATTCATCTTTTCATCATGTGGGGGAAACTTATGCGTGAACATCACAGCACCAAAGTACTGTGGCTACTACTGCTCTGTGATAAGAAAAGAGGTGATAGAGGCTGAGGTTCATTTAAGTTTGACCCCAAACGAGATGAGCAGATGCTTAATTAGGTTCTCCACGCATTTCCAGGATTATGACCACAGATGGACATAAGGGGCGGGGGATTTCTTTTTTTTCACCTTTATTTAACCAGGTAGGTTAGTTGAGAACAAGTTCCCATTTACAACTGCGACCTGGCCAAAATAAAGCATAGCAGTGTGAACAGACAACACAGAGTTACACATGGAGTAAACAATTAACAAGTCAATAACACAGTAGAAAAAAAAGAGTCTATATACATTGTGTGCAAAAGGCATGAGGAGGTAGGCAAATAATAACAATTTTGCAGATTAACACTGGAGTGATAAATGATCAGATGGTCATGTACAGATAGAGATACTGGTGTGCAAAAGAGCAGAAAAGTAAATAAATATACAGTGCCTTGCGAAAGTATTCGGCCCTCTTGAACTTTGCGACCTTTTGCCACATTTCAGGCTTCAAACAAAAAGATATAAATCTGTATTTTTTTGTGAAGAATCAACAAGTGGGACACAATCATGAAGTGGAACGACATTTATTGGATATTTCAAACTTTTTAAAAAATCAAAAACTGAAAAATTGGGCGTGTAAAATTATTCAGCCCCTTTACTTTCAGTGAAGCAAACTCTCTCCAGAAGTTCAGTGAGGATCTCTGAATGATCCAATGTTGACCTAAATGACTAATGATGATAAATACAATCCACCTGTGTGTAATCAAGTCTCTGTATAAATGCACCTGCACTGTGATAGTCTCAGAGGTCCGTTAAAAGCGCAGAGAGCATCATGAAGAACAAGGAACACACCAGGCAGGTCCGAGAAACTGTTGTGAAGAAGTTTAAAGCCGGATTTGGATACAAAAAGATTTCCCAAGCTTTAAACATCCCAAGGAGCACTGTGCAAGCGATAATATTGAAATGGAAGGAGTATCAGACCACTGCAAATCTACCAAGACCTGGCCGTCCCTCTAAACTTTCAGCTCATACAAGGAGAAGACTGATCAGAGATGCAGCCAAGAGGCCCATGATCACTTTGGATGAACTGCAGAGATCTACAGCTGAGGTGGGAGACTCTGTCCATAGGACAACAATCAGTCATATATTGCACAAATCTGGCCTTTATGGAAGAGTGGCAAGAAGAAAGCCATTTCTTACAGATATCCATTGTTGTTTAAAGTTTACCACAAGCCACCTGGGAGACACACCAAACATGTGGAAGAAGGTGCTCTGGTCAGATGAAACCAAAATTGAACTTTTTGGCAACAATGCAAAACGTTATGTTTGGCGTAAAAGCAACACAGCTCATCACCCTGAATACACCATACCCACTGTCAAACATGGTGGTGGCAGCATCATGGTTTGGGCCTGCTTTTCTTCAGCAGGGACAGGGAAGATGGTTAAAATTGATGGGAAGATGGATGGAGCCAAATACAGGACCATTCTGAAAGAAAACCTGATGGAGTCTGCAAAAGACCTGAGACTGGGATGGAGATTTGTCTTCCAACAAGACAATGATCCAAAACATAAAGCAAAATCTACAATGGAATGGTTCAAAAATAAACATATCCAGGTGTTAGAATGGCCAAGTCAAAGTCCAGACCTGAATCCAATCGAGAATCTGTGGAAAGAACTGAAAACTGCTGTTCACAAATGCTCTCCATCCAACCTCACTGAGCTCGAGCTGTTTTGCAAGGAGGAATGGGAAAAAATGTCAGTCTCTCGATGTGCAAAACTGATAGAGACATACCCCAAGCGACTTACAGCTGTAATCGCAGCAAAAGTGGCGCTACAAAGTATTAACTTAAGGGGGCTGAATAATTTTGCACACCCAATTTTTCAGTTATTGATTTGTTAAAAAAGTTTGAAATATCCAATAAATGTCGTTCCACTTCATGATTGTGTCTCACTTGTTGTTGATTCTTCACAAAAAAATAAAATTTTATATCTTTATGTTTGAAGCCTGAAATGTGGCAAAAGGTCGCAAAGTTCAAGGGGGCCGAATACTTTCGCAAGGCACTGTAAACAGTATGGGGATGAGGTAGGTAAATTGGGTGGGCTATTTACCAATAGACTATGTACAGCTGCAGCGATCGGTTAGCTGCTCAGATAGCAGATGTTTGAAGTTGGTGAGGGAGATGTCTCCAACTTCAGCGATTTTTGCAATTCGTTCCAGTCACAGGCAGCAGAGAACTGGAACGAAAGGCGGCCAAATGAGGTGTTGGCTTTAGGGATTATCAGTGAGATACACCTGCTGGAGCGCGTGCTACGGGTGGGTGTTGCCACCGTGACCAGTGAACTGAGATAAGGCAGAGCTTTACCTAGCATGGACTTGTAGATGACCTGGAGCCAGTGGGTCTGGTGACGAATATGTAGCGTGGGCCAGCCGACTAGAGCATACAGGTCGCAGTGGTGGGTGGTATAAGGTGCTTTAGTAACAAAACGTTACAGAGTGACAGAAACATCTCTGGAACATCGCTAAATTGTAAAATGTATATGTAAATAGTCTAATTTCAAACAATGATCATTGAATTGGAGTATCAACAGCGTCTTGTTCAGCACAGGAGGTCATAATGAAAATGTATCAGAAAGCTCGGGGGTAAATCTAATGTACCGTGTGAAATATGTAGTGGCTTAAAAGTAAATGATCATTCTGTGTTGCGAAGAAAAAATGTGGCCAACTTTGAATAGCATGTTCAGTTGCCTTCATTCTCTCTCTCTGTCTCTCTGTTTCTCTCTCTCTCCCTCCCCCTCTATCTTCTTCTCCCCCCTCTCTCAATCTCTGTCTCTCTTCCACTAGTTTTCAAAAATAAACAATGTCAACTCTTCCTGAAGATGACAACTTGCTTATTTTCTGTCTATCGGGCAGTGTGACATGTTGCATTTTCCCTTTGCCAGTGAAATAGTCTTGCCATGGTTAAAATGTGTGTGACATTGATGATGATGCATGTTCCCCTCTGAACCAAGGACACAATGGATTCAGGACAGAGAAAAGCTCCAGATGTTTCAATTCCCACTGGGGTTGGGAAGGTATCTTATCTGGCAGGATGACAGGTGGACCAGGTCTACGAAATATACAACACAAATGTTCCTAGTATAGGAATAATTTTATTGCCAATGCTCCAGATACTCAACTAGTCTAAAGAAGGCCAGTTGTATTGCTTCTTTAATCAGAACAACAGTTTTTAGCTGTGCTGACATAATTACAAAAGTGTTTTCTAATGATCAATTAGCCTTTTAAAATTATAAACTTGGATTAGCTAACACAATGTGCCATTGGAACACAGGGGTGATGGTTGCTGATAATGGGCCTCTTTATGCCTATGTAGATATTCCATAGAAATCTTTAACAATGTCTACACTGTGTTCTGATCAATTTGATGTTATTTTAATGGACAAAAAAATGTGATTTTCTTTCAAAAACAAGGACATTTCTAAGTGACCCCAAACTTTTGAACAGTAGTGTAGATACACAGTAGCTGATATAAATGACTGCACCAAGATTAGAGGAAGTTACTGAAATGTTTTTTGCAAAAACAATAGATTCAGATCCATACATAGTTATACCTCTTTTTTCTTGACAGCAGCAATTTAAGCCATATCTCTGTAGGCCAATTCATTCTCCTTGAGAGGGGTGGCGTGATGCCCTCCAAATGTCCTCAAGTTTCTACTCCTTAGCTTCTCCCCTTCGTCAGTTTGCATTAAGCCCGGCAACACACACAAAGCCGTGTGTGACCGATGGACCCTGTAGCTTTTATCAAACTCAAAGCTTTCACCTCTCTTACTTTATTATTTCCACCATAGTCTCACTGCGTTTGCTCTCTGAACCTGAAGTCCAAGGAGATACCACTCCCGTGGGGGAGAAGAGAGCAGGGGCCCCAGTGAAACCAAAGGGCAAACCATCAGAATCGATTCTACTTTTTATATCTGAAGAAGGGAAAGAAGCCTTAGAGAGAATGTTTTTTTTTTGAGGAACCTGTGATGAATGGGATGTGTGGTCAACATTTTCACAAGGGAATGCTATTAATGATAGAGTGTATGACACAGGGTGACACAGACAAATGCAGAGGAATGTTGCAGAGGGAGATTTTGTGCTGGATTTTTCTTTACTTGAAGATGCTATGTCAGCTTACTTCTGCTTACCGAGCCAGAAGGAGATGTCATCAAGTAGGTTAAACAAACCACCATTTCCTCTGTTGCGTAGCGACTGCTTTTCAATGTAATTCCTAACAATTTCAGGTTCAGGATGACTTTGTAATTCACTATAAAGAAGCCCCAAAACCAAGAGTTAACCATTTAGTCTATAATGTATTCCGTATTCATAAACACACAATGTAAAAACAAAAAGAACGTAAGGAATTTGCCCGAACATTGCCCAAGCTTAGCAGGAGAGGAAAGGAAACCAATCTGTCCTCAGGCGTACTGTCTAGTCTGCAAATAATGTCAATTAGTTCATCTGTGTACTGCAATTCCTCTTTTACCTGGCCCACCTACAGATCTATACCGCACATGATTACTAAGATAACACTTACAACAGGATCTCAAGGCCATCACTAACATTGAGTGGCTGCTGCCAACATACTGACTCAAATCTCTAGCCACTTTAATAATTAAAAATTGAATGTAATAAGTGACTATCACTAGTCACTTTAAACAATGGCACTTTATATAATGTTTACATAGCCTACATTACTCATCTCATATGTATGTACTGTTTCTCTATACCATCTACTGCATCTTGCCTATGCTGTTTGGCCATCGCTCATCCATATAGTTATATGTACATATTCTAATTCATCACTTTACACTTGTGTGTATAAGGTAGTTGTTGTGAAATTGTTAGGTTACTTGTTAGATATTACTGCATGGTCGGAACTAGAAGCACAAGCATTTCGCTACAGTCACATTAACATCTGCTAACCATGTGTATGTGGCCAATGGAATTGGATTTGATTGGATTTGGATGCCACAGAATGATGGAAAAATGTCTGTACATTAAAGGAGCATTCCTTAACTAGTCCATTGGATGGGAAGGAATAGCCATTCATTCGGAAAGCCCCTCTTCATTTGGAATGAAAAATGGGTGAAGAGGCGTGGGATGAGAAACGAGGGCCTATTTAGTCTAAGCATTGACTCCTGATTATTATTTAAGCTGCCTGCAGGACTAAACTGACGGCCCTGGAAAACATGACAACAGGCCAACGTGGAAATGGGAAATGGGGAGAAATGGTCTCCAGACAGGTTTCTCATTCCAGAGGGAGGGAGTACAAATTCAATTATTTATTTGTGCATGAATCCAGCCTGCGGTCTGGGTGCACAATCTAAATGGTAATAGAGAGACTTTTTTTGTGGGCAGGGGCCTCCAGCTGCAGTTTTATTGGCTCCAAGCAAGGATGCTCCTCCACTCCTCCACTGGCACAACCTCATTACTACACAGGCGGAACTGTTAACTTCATGATTATGTTTAATCCCTCAGAAGACCCGGGCTCCACCAGGTAAGTAGCCTGACTATGTTTAGCAGGAGATACAGAAATTATGCACATCTGTGAACATCTATGAACATAATTTCTTCCCACAAAGTACTAAATCGTTTCAGGTAATATAAACATTGTTAGATATGTGATGTCTAAAAGTCTGGAGAAAACTTTCCCTCTGCAAACACTTGTTATGTGATCCATTTACAGTAGGTTAACATTCAACCTGACAAGCAGGATTTGAGTGTCAGTCCATTATGACATGTCTCTCATGGATGAATGAAACACAGTCAACCATTTTGAGTGTTGTCTTGCCCCCGACTTCACCCAGCTGAACTTAATGCACTGAGGCATTGTTTTGGTTGCAAAACTCAATCCCACCAACCCCACCACCACAAATATCACATTGCCCACGAAAGGGAAAAACCTGTGATGCTGGCTCGCAATCTTCGCCCTGCTGAAGTAAATTGCTTTCATTTCGTCTCGCCTCCCCTTTGTTATAATGTGACAGAGCTACTGATTAGACCAGAGGGAGATCAATAAAGTGTCAGGCTTGGCTCAAAACTCAGGGAAGAGCAACAGTGAGACCTCAGCACCCTGTCACTGTGAGACTGCAATTCACATCAGGGCCTCAAACCTTAAAGCTTTACCCCCGTTTCCCACCTCCTTCATCATCTGATATGTGGTAGGGTTTGATATGACCATTGATGACCAGTCAGTTCAGTTATCCGTGGCTAACGATATGTGACACAAGTCACAACACATGGAACAGTTCTCATTTGCAGGGAGGCAGATGAGACGGTGCAGGTGTCCCTTCACACTTGTTTTTAACAAAGTTATTATTAACACATTTTAATGTTTGGAATGACCCATCGAAAAAATAATAATAGCTGTTATCGCAGCATCATTATAGTTTAGAACGGGTGATTGGGGTGTATAGTGAAATGGAACAACAGTGTACATTTAAGGACACCCTCAGCGCCATGCTTCAACCCCGAGATGTGAGGATGAGGATGTCCTAAAATGTACACTGTAGATCAGGGTTCAACAACTGGTGGACTGCATGGTTTTATTTGGTCCCCCAAGTTTTCTGAGCAAAAATAAATATATACTGTATAATTAATTTCATTTTATTTATTATTGGACATAAAAGACTGTAAAAACACCAGGAAATTAGCTCCAAGTGATTTTAATTTCAGAAATCTGTTCCCAAGTATTCCCAAGCATAATAGAGAGACACGTGATCATATACAAATGTGAGCAAGGTTTGAAATTATTATGTTTTAATCAAACATTATAGCTGTTTGGGCTTCTTGCAGTCAATTTGAAGTCTAAAAAAAATGTGTAATTATAATCCAGGCTGTATCACATCCGGCCGTGATTGGGAGTTCCATAGGGCGGCACACAATTGGCCCAGCGGCGTCTGGGTTTGGCCGTGTAGGCCATCATTGTAAATAAGAATTTGTTCTTAACTGGGTGATTCGAGCCCTGAAAGCTGATTGGCTGACAGTCGTGGTATATCAGAACGTATAACACGGGTATGACAAAATATTTATTTTTACTGTTCTAATGAAATAGGTAACCAGTTTACCAACGTTGCATCGTGCATAAAAACAGCCCTTAGCCGTGGTATATTGACCATATACCACACCCCCCCGGGCCTTATTGCTCATCTATGTTCCGGCCATCTGACCATCCACTCAAGAAAAAATCGTCCCGCAGCTGAATTTGGTTGATGATCCCTGCCGTAGATGCATCCATAGTTGTTGAGATGCATTCCTATTTATTGGGATCCCACCTCATTCACGAAGAAGTAAACAACAGTGGTTTGCTGTTCCCACTCCACCATCCTAGGAACACTTCTCTATGGCCCTCCATTAATCTTCTTGATTATAAAATTAGTCCCCAATAAAAATTTCTTAAAATGGTAAGTTCAGAGGAGTTGAGGTTGTTCATTTATACCCATATCTGTTTCGTTAATAAAATTCATAAGGTAGGCTACATATTCTGATAACAATGCACATAATTAAAACAAGAATTACTGATTTTCGATGACAAGTACTGACAGGGCATTGTGGGAATTGTGTTCAATGTTTCCCCTCCCTCTACTCAGTAACACTGAAGAAATAAATTCAGACATCAATCCTAGACATAGCCTGTGAAATATTTCCATCTGTGCGAGGCCAAAGTTACAGCTTGCCCTGGGATATCTGTGTTAGCATTTTTACAGGGAGTTTGTCTGTGGCAGAGGGCTGATTGACGGATGTCTAATTCAACCCCTCGTAAGGAGCAGATGCTCTATGACAGCAGCTTGTGAACAAATTAGACTAAACTACTGAAAGAGGAGGAGGAGTAGTAGAGGAGTACTTCAAGAAGTCTCACTGGTGCTATCTTTGCCCTGAAGTGAGAGAGAGACATATTCTCCTCCTCAACCCATCGTAGCAACACGTGAAGATGGATTTTTAACCCATACTGGCGTGGGCAGCCAATGGGATCTTAATGATAAGGACATGGGGACACTAATGAATGTCACACTTTCAGACACATTTCCCCAGGCCAGCGCGGCCAATCACATCTCAGGTCTGTCCATCTATTAGTGAGAGAGGAAGAGTTCCATTCAGACCCCGCAGGGTACACTTTAAGTGTGCTCCCAAGTGATCACCACTTAGTTCATTCAGCTTCAAGTGTGTCCAAGTTTTTTCATATGGCTGTTACCATGACCATCAACGTGCCACTGAATGTAAATGACAGTTGAGGATTTGTCAGAGGTGGAAGTATGGTTTCTCTAAATGTCCTTTAGAGCAGTTGTTGTTGTTTTAATTGTCATCTTTGACTATCACAGAGATATCCCTTTTCCCAACTCTGTCTTTGTGAGAAGAGTTAACGTAGAAACAGTCACACAGCATTGCATCAGACATCTTTAGCTTAACTGCTATGTCAGTTTGGGCTCAAATAAATGAGACCACATTCAGTATGCATGGATGATGAATAAGACATAGATTCCTATGATGTATGTGTACAGCATAGTCTGAATGCAGGGTTTGTGCATGCATACAATGTTTCACCTGCAGCAGAACTTCCAGACAAACAAACATTAGTAACTACACTGAAAAAAATATGAATGCAACATGCAACAATTTCAAAGATTTTACTGAGTTACAGTTAATTGAAGGAAATCAGAAAATTGTAATAGATTCATTACGCCCAAATCTATGGATTTCACGTGACTGAGAATACAGATATGCATCTGTTGGTAACAGTTACCTTCAAAAAGGTAGGAGTGTGGATCAGGCTGTTGATTGTGGCCTGTGGAATGTTGTCCCACTCCTCTTTAATGGCTGTGTGAAGTTGATGGATATTGTCAGGAACTGGAACACACTGTTGTACACGTTGATCCAGAGCTTCCCAAACATGCTCAATTGGTGACATGTCTGGTAAGTATGCAGGCCATGGAAGAACTCAGACATTTTCCACTTCCAGAAATTGTGTACCAGTCCTCACAACAAAGGTTTGCTGTTCCCACTACACCATCCTAGGAACCCTTCCCTATGACCCTCCATTAATCTTCTTCATTTTGAAATTAGTCCTCAATAATAATTTCTTAAATGGTGAAGTTCAAAGGAGTTAAGGTTCTTCATTTATACCCATGGCTCTTTCGATAATAACATTCATAAGGTATGTGGCAATATCTTACTATTTGAATAGGATAAAGTAGGCTACATATTCTGATAATAATGCACCTCATATCAACAAGAATTACTGGGTTTCGATGACAAGTACTGACAGGGCATTGTGGGAATTGTGTTTAATGTTTCCCCTCCCTCTACTCAGTAACACTGAAGAAATAAATTCAGACATCAATCCTAGACACAGCCTGTGAAATCTTTCCATCTGTGTGAGGCCAAAGTTACATGCTGAAACATCTGATGGCAATGGATGAATGGCATGACAATGGGCCTCAGGAAATCATCACGGTATCTCTGTACAGTACATTCAAATTGCCATTGATAAAATGTAATTGCATTCGTTGTCCGTAGCTTATGCCTGCCCATACCATATCCCCACCACCACCATGGGGCACTCTGTTCACAAAGTTGACATCAGTAAACCGCTCGTTGACACGATGCCATACCTGCTGTCTGCCATCTGCCCGGTACAGTTGAAACCAGAATTCATCTGTGAAGATCACACTTCTCCAGTGTGCCAGTGGCAACCTAAGGTGAGCATTTGTCCACTTTCATCAGCTGTCTGGGTGGCTGCTCTCAGATGATCCCGATGCCATGTGGAGTTCTGGGCAGTCAGATCAAGACCTAATACAACGTGGGGGACTAAGGAACATCCAATTAATCTGGCAACAGCTCTGCTGGACATTCCTGCAGTCAGATGAGCTTCCTACCCATTTTAGATGGTTTCTGTCAGTTTCTGCTGTTTATTCCAGAATATTCACACTGTGTGGCGGAAGATTCAGAATTAGTTGGGTTACATAGATAACTAGATAACATATATAACATAATATGCTTATATGATGTACTTATTAGAATGTATCCCTTCGGACTCTGGTGTTGGCAGTTGCACTTCTTCACTCAGCTGGGGCTCAGTCACCTTTTTTGAGAATTAAAAGCTTTTTTTTACATATGGAACATTTCTGAGATCTTTTTTTAAGCTCATGAAACAGGGGACCAACATTTTACATGTTGCGTTAATGTTTTTGTTCAGTGTACCTAAAACCAGAGCAACAGTAGACAAGTTTCATAGGGTAGTATCGACAGTAGGAATGATTTACATGTAAAACATTGTTATACCCATGATTACATTTGTCTCATTAATCGAGGCTGAGACAGTAGCTGACGCAATGTTCAGCATGTTGAGGGGATGAAAAAAATTGCCCAGAACCGTATTACTGTTGGGGAACGAATGAAAGCAAGTTGGTTGTATTTCAAATGGAACTGAGTGCTTATTGGTAGTGTACCGTAGTAAAAGTAATCCCCGTTGAGAGATTTAAACTGATAGGAATAGTTTGTATTTGCTTTAGGCTCATGACTCAAATGACTCAAAGCTTTTATAGGCCAAAATTATATTAAAACGAAAACCATGCTGAATCTCAAACCATTGGCATGTTTGATAACAGTGTAGTTACGTTGTAGACAAATAGTTCCAATATCCCAGTGGTGAATGGAGTTCTAATATTCAGTGGTGAATAGAGCTCTGATACCCACCGGTGAATAGAGCTCCAATTTCCATTGGTTAATAGAGCTCTGATACCCAGAGATGATAGTGCTCCAATTTCCAGTGGTTAATAGAGCTCTGATACCCAGCGGTGAATAGAGCTCCAATTTCCAGTGGTTAATAGAGCTCTGATACCCAGCGGTGAATAGTGCTCTGATACCCAGCGGTGAATAGTGCTCTGATACCCAGCGGTGAATAGTGCTCTGATACCCAGCGATGAATAGAGCTCCAATTTCCAGTGGTTAATATAGAGCTCTGATACCCAGCGGTGAATAGTGCTCTGATACCCAGCGATGAATAGAGCTCCAATTTCCAGTGGTTAATAGAGCTCTGATACCCAGCGGTGAATAGTGCTCTGATACCCAGCGGTGAATAGAGCTCTGATACCCAGCGGTGAATAGAGCGCTAATATCCAGAGATGAATATAGTTTAAACATCCAGCAATAAATAGAGCACTAATACCCAGTGGTGAATAGAGCTCTAATATCAAATGGTGAGCACTCTAATATCAAATGGTGAACACTCTAATATCCAATAATGAATAGAGCTCCAATGTCCAGTGGTGTGTAGAGAGTCTTTTGGATTTATGCTTTAGCCACTCATTTATTACAGGCCCCTTCCCAGCTGGGCATCATTTCTCTCTCAGCTCTCTATTCTAGTGGACTTAATGGCCCACAACACAGGGCTGTAAAATTCAGGGGATGCTAAAATCAGTCTTCGCAAATTAAGCGAGGTTGTTGTGGTCTACATTTTAAGATGGCACAATGAATGCTTGGGCAAGTGTAATTGAGCCCACTGTTATCAACCAACATAAATCTGTAACAATATATTTGATGACCTCATGCAGATGCAAAGCTCCACAGTGTCCATGGGCAATCTATTGAAGAAAACACAGCAAAATGTAAACATGAGATGGATTTCCTTCTTTCTAATGTAAACAAAGTTCTCCTATTCTTTTCGATATTTAACAAGGCAGGTTATATGAATTAAGAATACCAAATATAACGTTGTGTTGCTCAAACAAGGAGAAGGGGAATATTCTACTGTATGTGAACAAGGAGTGTGTGAGAGAGAGATAAGGTTGGTGAGTCTCTTCTGGCTTCTTATCTGTCTCCTTCGCAGCCACAACACCAGGGGAAACTGACAAGAACAATGGACCATGCTTTTTTCATCCCCCAGAGTGTTGTATCTGTAAGGTGTGAAAGCTGCTGAGCCTTGTTCCAGTATCACATGCTATCATCCCTCCATTATGTTGGTGAGAACTCGTGTATTTAGGACTCAGCTCAACTTTCACGTTACACGTTACGCAGTGATTTCAGAAAGTATTCATACGCCTAGACTTAATCCGCATTTTGTTGTGTTACAGCCTGAATTCCAAATGATTAAATAGATGTTTGTTCTCACCCATCTACACACAATACCCCAGAATGTCAAAGTGAAAACATGTTTTTATTGATTTACAAAAGTATTCACGCCCCTGAGTCAATGTACTGTATGTTAGAATCACCTTTGGCAGTGATTACAGCTGTGAATCTTTCGGCGTACGTCTCTAAGAGCTTTGCATACCTGCATTGTACAATATTTGCACATTATTGTTGTTAAAATGTTTCACGCTCAGTGAAGTTGGTTTTTGAACACTGCTAGACAGCCATTTTGAGATCTTGCCATAGATTTTCGAGCTGACTTAAGACAAAACTGTAACTTGGCCGCTCAGGAACATTCAATGTCGTCTCGGTCAGCAACTCCAGTGTATATTTGGCCTTGTGTTTTAGGTTATTGTCCTGCTGAAAGGTGAATTTCTCCCAGTGTCTGTTGGAAAGAAGACTGAACTAATATTTTCCTCTAGGATTTTCCCTGTACTTAGCTCTATTCCAATTATACCCCGCAAAAACTCCCTTTTCCTTGCCAAGCACAACCATGATGCTGCGACGACCATGCTTGCAAACAGGATGCATGTTTTGGAACATTTGTATTCTGTACAGGCCCTTCATTCTTCTTTTCAAAATTTCATTTAGGTTAGTATTGTGGAGTACAGGAGGTTGGTGGCACAATAATTGGGGAGGACAGACTTGTGGTCATGGGAGGAGTGGAATGGTATCAAATACACTTATTTTACCTTTATTTAACTAGGCAAGTCAGTTAAGAACAAATTCTTATTTACAATGACAGCCTAGGAACAGTGGGTTAACTGCCTTGTTCAGGGGCAGAATGACAGATTTTGACCTTGTCAGCTCAGGGAATTGATCTAGCAACCTTTTGGTTATTGGCCCAATACTCTAACCACTAGGCTACCTTCCGCCACCACATGGCTTGATGCCATTCCAGCCCAGCGGTCCAGACATTATTATGAGCTGTCCTCCCTTCAGTAGCATCTACTGTTGTGGAGTATCTACAATGTTTTTGATCCATCCTCGGTTTTCTCCTATCACAGCCATTAAACTGTGCAACTCTTTTAATTTCACCATTGGCCTCAAGGTGAAATCCCGAAGTGGTTTCTTTCCTTTCTGGCAACTGAGTTAGGAAGGACACCTGTTATCATTGTAGTGACTGGGTGTATTGAAATACCATCCAAAGCGTAATTAATAACTTCACCATGCTCAAAGGGATATTCAAAGTCTGTTTTTACCCATCTACCAATAGGTACCCTTCTTTGCGAAGCATTGGAAAACCTCCCTTTGTGGTTAAATCTGTGTTTGAAAATCACTGCTCAACTGAGGGACCTTACAGGTAATTGTATGTGTGGGGTAGAGAAATTAGGTAATCATTAAAAAATCATGTTAACACCATTATTGCACACAGAGTGAGTCCATGCAACTTATTATGTGACTTGTTAAGACATTTTTTTACTCTTGAACATATTTAGGCATGCCATAACAAAGGGGCTGAATACTTATTGATTGAGACATGTCAGCTTTTCATTTAGAATCCATTTGTAAAAAAAATAAAAATAATCTCAAAACGTGATTCTACTTTGACATGATGCGGTATTGTTGCAGAGGCCGGTTATACAACATCTCAGGCTGTAAGGCTGTAACAGGCTGTAACAACAACAAAATGTGGAAAAAGTCAATGGGTGTGAATACTATCTCAAGGCACTATAGATGGATGTGTATGAAGCAGCATGTTTGTAATGTCTCTTCTGCTTTATTCTGCAGGGCTTTCCACCCACCTATTGTATGAAGACAGATACTGTATATCACACTCAAAACCTGTATATCACACTCAAAACCTGTATATCACACTCAAAACCTGTATATCACACTCAAAACCTGTATATCACACTCAAAACCTGTATATCACACTCAAAACCTGTATATCACACTCAAAACCTGTATATCACACTCAAAACCTGCCTCTAATCTAAGGAATATGGTTTAACATCACAGCACTATGTTATTAATAAATTGCCAATCTGAGATGCTGCGATAAAGAAGTGTGACTGTTTGTTACCACCAGAAGCTCTTACTCTGTAAGCTATTGAATTTGTTATTGGAGAATTAGCTCAGCTTCAACAGGGGGGCCAGAGGGGTGCCTGTGACTGATGGACATGCTGAAGAGAGGGGGGATGTTATAAGGGCTAGTGGAGCACCGGACTTTAGCCCACAACATTTTAGAGGCTTTTTTGTTCAGCACTTTCATGAGCGCTCTTATTCAATCGCTGTTTCGTCAAATGAAGCCAGAATGATGTGCACTGTAATATCGGCAGACTGATTTATAGGGTAGTGAAGTCGTGTTATGTTTTTTTATGGACACTCTTACACGCGTTCTCAAATCAGATATAAAATAGGCACTTTTGTCAAAGAAAATGTTGTGTGACTTCTCATTTTCGGTTTGTCATGGTCTGAAAATAAAGTTTTTTTGCATGCCACAGTTTTCCTCTTCTCTTTGTCCCCTGGTGCAGAGCGAGAGGAGTTGGGACAAAGGAGAGGACACAGGGGTGAGAAAGGGACTAATGTATCCATAAGGGTCATAGCTAAACTCTATCTGTATAATAAGCTGGATGAGATTGAATTTAGTGTGTAGAAAAGGATCAGGGCCAAATATGACCTTCTGTATAAATAGCATGACCTTGACAGGACTTGTTTGTGTTGTTTAGGGGTTAACTGAGTGATGCCCACAGGTAAACCTTATGTTCATCATCTTGCATGAATGTATCTATCCATTTATCTTCTTTCATCAATATACCATCACATGTGTTGAGTAAAAAATTGCTTATCATTGTATTGACACTGACAAACATTTTGAGTATGCTGTTGACATGAGTGCTCTCCAAATTCGACTATGGGCAATGTTTTATCTCTCATTGACCCCTTAGACCGCAGACGTACCATTTTTATCTTAGCACAATTGGTAATGAGAACCAAAAATAACTGAAAGAGGGGTAGCATAAGTCAAATGAGGCATTCAAGTGTGGCTCCCAGTCCAAACTCACAGCAGTGGACCCAAACTGACAAGCTGCACTTATTTACTTTCTCAACATTTTGGAAACAGCTGCACATTGCCATCTAGAGGTAATGTAAGCAACAGCAAGGGGAGGCAGGTGTATGGAGAGGTGAGACCACAGATCAAGAGTCACAGGGCTTTCTCGTTTTCTGCAGGTGTGCGTTTGGGTATTGGGGGTGGCGAGAGATGACTTCTGCATCCACACATGCTGAGGTTCTCATCAGGTGGCAAGAAGGCAAAGTGTCATTCTGATTGCGGATTCGGCTTCTTTCTGTGATACTAATCTCCCTGCTGATCCTCTCTGGAATCATGAGAATGCTGTATGTGATGCAATCATAAAGTGTGCGCTATATGAAAGAACACAGTCACCTCCAGGGTGGGTCCATTCTGTCAGCAAGATCAAGAGCTGAGAAAATATGAAGTAAATAGAAATTACTAAAGGTTGTGTGGCAAGAATGTCACGTTTGAAAAGGGTTCAGTGGTGAACGTTGTTTTTTCGGCATCCTTTTCCTCTGTTGTCATTTATGCTCATATTTGGCCGAGAGCAATATTACATGTTTAATGCTTCATGTGCATGCTGGGAGCTGTTATACCTGCAGTCATATGCCTTATGATTTGTCCAACACTGCTTGTCCTTCTGTGGGTGCATGTCTCAATGTGTTCGTGACTCCATGCGTAATGATTTTGAGTAGTCGCTAAAGGTTTTTTTCCCCACTTAATCTGCTCTAAAAACCTCTTGGATAATGGTGACACATAATATACACACTAATATAACAGTGTACCAGTATTTGCATAGTTCAATCTGGCTCAGATTTTTCTCTTACAATAAAAGTTTCACTAACAGTGCAACTCTATCCACCAGGACTACATTTTAGCAATTTACACAGAACATTTGACAAAAACACATTTACTGGAAGAACTGTGCAGATGCAAAGTTTTGTAACAGAATTTTGATAAAAATCTCCCTCAGTTTTGTTTCCACGTTTTCCAAAAACTCTGCTCTGTTAAATGTCTGCTCCGAATTAAGAGTCAACGTTGTCTGCAGAAAGAATGGGGTGTCAGCTATGACACGACACATTGACTGTGAAAACGTTTTGGTTTTTGAACTACAGTAAGTGAAGTGGATTTACACCCAGTAACGGAATTGCGGTAATGGGTCTTTGATCGGTACTACACATGAATGCATAACTATGGATATGAATGTCATATTCTTTATGGTGATGTATCCGGAATAGGTACACAAACATATATATTTGCAATGTTTTGGTATTATTCTACACACTGGCTATTAGTTTAATGAGCTCTGCTCCCAAACAAGACCAGATTTGGTTGGTCCTGAGTGGACCAAATCTGAACTAATCATAGGTGTTAACGTTTCACAAGTTTGGACATCAAAGTACAGCACGGTAGAGCTCAGTACAAAACAGTATAGTACAGTACAGCACATGACTGTAGAGTTCAGTACAGTAAAGTAGAGTATACAGTGCAGTAGAGTACAGTAGAGTTCAGTACAGTACAATACAGTGCATTATAGTGTACACAACTCCAGTGTGTTCTACTGTGTACTGTACTGAACTCCACTCTACAGTAGAGTACTGTACTGCACTGTACTGTACTGTACTGTACTGTACTGTACTGTACTGTACTGTACTGTACTGTACTGTACTGTACTGTCCAAACTTGTGAACCCAACTGTGGTCTGTGACTACTCTGATTTCCCATTGTAGCCAATTAAATTGCAGAAATTCCTTTACTGATTTTTGGGAAATTCATTACCGATTTGAGACTTTTGAGTTTGAATCACTTAATGAATCATAAAGACAATTGATATCAGTCAAAACACTATAACTAATTGATAGGTCTACCTTTACTTGTTACATCTGTGAACTGTTATTATCTTCCCTCATGGGGGAGAGAAATTAGAAAATATTTTTAAGATATTTGGGTTTTTGGTAAAGGAATTTCATGGCACAAGGCAATGTTTCTTAAACTTACAGAAGGCAGAAAAATGTATCCAAAACTAAATATAAGTGTTTATATTAGTTTGTAAATGTCTTTACTTCAACATGACCGTGTTTTAATGTATTTCTTGTACCTTTAAAGACTTCTTTTGGTATATGTTTTCTAAGACCCTATTTCTATCTGTTTGACCTGAAATCAAAGCCTTCACTTGTTAAACATTTTTAGCATTTTTAACATTATATATGCCTTAATTTAATACAAATATATGGACTCTTAGCTTTCATTTGACACCCAATTTCACATGCTACTATGAACTTCAAATGTTGGTACTCATTGGTTCTTTTACATGGAGATTAGCATATCTGTTATATGGCCTTCCAGTATGAGAACAAACATCATCCATGGCACCTTTGCTAAACCATCTCCCAGGTGTTTAACAGGTGATCAGCTATTGCCCTTAACAATTTATATGACCTGATGTATTTAACAAATTTGCTCTAACAAGGCGGGAACCCCTGCTCCCTCCATCACTATCAGACACATTGAAAGGGGCTTGGGTAAGGGGTTGGGGAATGTCATTTGTTCCAGATTTATTTGTAATTAAGGGTTTGACTTCGGAAATGCTAAAGGTTTGCGCCTGCTGTGACGGTGGCATTTGAGAGAGTGATTTGTTTCCTTTGCCCATGAAATTAGTTTAGTCACGCATGAGCAACGTTGACAAAGAAATGCCAGCTAATTATATCAGCATAGGAACCTCTCCCTGCAGACTAGCACCCAGCAGACTTCAACAGGCCCTCATAAGAATGTATGACATACACGCATTTACACTTTGTGTGTGTGAACATTTGAACATTGATCAATGTGTGTGTGTGTCTTTTTATTTTTTTATATTTCTACGTGTGACCGCCTGCATGTGTGCTTTTATTTAGAGAGTATTTGATAAAACAAAACATGCCTGTGTTCCATCAGAAATATGGTTTATGATTAAAGTTCATTCTCAGCATGTTGTAGATAGCTCTCCTGAGGGACCAAACCCACCCTTGTCTCCCATGTGGCTGTGATGGCAAATGTATGGTGCACATTTTAGGACATCCCCAGTGTCACATTTCACCCCTCCTTGAGTCAATCATCAACCCTCCAACTTGAGGCTGAGAGTGTCCTAAAATGTGCACCACACAGAATTTGAAGTATCGATCCATCTCGAAAATCCCTCATATTTGACTTTGCCTCAAACAGAAAGCAAGCTTACACAGGAGCCCCTTTCAAGCAGCATATTAAATAAGCTCAGGATAAGAACACTCAGGATGATCAGCACCTCTGATCTAACTTATTTATGATATCATGGAGCAGAGAAAATAGAGTTGAAGACTAACTTGATGTTTACTGTTCCTGGGGGCATGTGTCATTAGCACACTCAGTGTTCAATTAACCATCTGTTATCATGTTAGGTGGTTATAACTCTGTGCTTGATTTAAGTCAGTTGTTTCCCTCAGCAGGTTTAGATGTACAGATGAAGTCGGAAGTTTACATACACTTAGGTTGGAGTCATTAAAACTCCTTTTTCAACCACTCCACACATTTCTTGTTAAAAAACTATAGTTTGGCAAGTCGGTTAGGACATCTACTTTGTACATGACAAGTCATTTTTCCAACAATTTTTTCAGACATATTATTTAACTTATAATTCACTGTAGCACAATTTCAGTGGGTCAGAAGTTTACATACAATAAGTTGACTGTGCCATTAAACAGCTAGGAAAATTCCAGAAAATGATGTCATGGCTTTAGAAGCATCTGACATCATTTGAGTCAATTGGAGGTGTACCTGTGGATGTATTTTAAGGCCTACCTTCAAACTCTATGCTTGACATCATGGGAAAATGAAAAAAAAATCAGCCAAGACCTCAGGAAAAAATTGTAGACCTCCACAAGTCTGGTTCTTCCTTGGGAGCAATTTCCAAATGCCTGAAGGTACCACGTTCACCTGTACAAATAATAGCATGCAAGTATAAACACCATGGGACCACGCAGCCATCATACCGCTCAGGAAGGAGACGCATTCTGTCTCCTCGAGATGAACCATCTGTGGTGC
This sequence comes from Oncorhynchus masou masou, assembly GCF_036934945.1. Taxonomy (NCBI): domain Eukaryota; kingdom Metazoa; phylum Chordata; class Actinopteri; order Salmoniformes; family Salmonidae; genus Oncorhynchus; species Oncorhynchus masou. Next base: position 24,639,784 of record NC_088241.1, on the reverse strand, counting down.
AAAAAGTGCAAATCAATCCCAGAACAACATCAAAAGGACCTTGTGAAGATGCTGGAGGAAACAGGTACAAAAGTACCTACATCCACAGTAAAACGAGTCCTATGTCGAAATAACCTGAAAGGCAACTCAGCAACGAAGAGTCCACTGCTCCAAAACCGCCATATAAAAAGCCAGACTACGGTTTGCAACTGCACATGGGGACAAAGATCGTACTTTTGGAGAAATGTCCTCTGGCCTGATGAAACAAAAATACAACTGTTTGGCCATAATGACCATCGTTATGTTTGGAAGAGGAAGAGGGAGGCTTGCAAGCCAAAGAACACCATCCCAACCGTGAAGCACGGAGGTGGCAGCATCATGTTGTGTGGGTGCTTTGCTGCAGGAGGTACTGGTGCACTTCACAAAATAGATGGCACCATGAGGCAGGAAAATTATGTGGAAATATTGAAGCAACATCTGTAGACATCAGTCAAGAAGTTAAAACTTGGTCGCAAATGGGTCTTCCAAATTAACAATGACCCCAAGCATACCTCCAAAGTTGTGGAAAATGGCTTAAGGACAACAAAGTCAAGGTATTGGAGTGGCCATCAGAAAGCCCTGACCTCAATCTATGGGCAGAAATGAAGAAGTGTGTGTGAGCAAGGAGGCCTACACACCTGACTCAGTTACACCAGCTCTGTCAGGAGGAATGGGCCAAAATTCATACAATTTATTGTGGGAAGCTTGTGGAAGGCGAGCCAAAAGGTTTGACCCAAGTTAAACAATTTAGAGGCAATGCTACCAAATATTAATTGAGTGTATGTAATCTTCTGACCCACTGGGTATCTGATGAAAGAAATAAAAGCTGAAATAAATCACTCTTTACAATTATTCTGACATTTCACATTCTTAAAATAAAGTGGTGATCCTAACTGACCTAAAATAGGGGATTGTTACTAGGATTAAATGTCAAGAATTGTGAAAAACTGAGTTTAAATGTATTTGGCTATTATTGCAGTGAGTGAGCCCATGCAACTTATTATGATTTGTAAAGCACATTTTTGCTCCTGAACTTATTTAGGCTTGCCATAACAAAGGGGTTGAATACTTATTAATAACACCTGCTCTTTCCATGACATAGACTGACTAGGTGGATCCAGGTGAAATCTATGATCCCTTATTTATGTCACAATCCACTTCATTCAGTGAAGGTGAAGGGTAGGAGATAGTTCAAATAAGGATTTTTAAGCCTTGAGACAATTGAGACATGGATTGTGTATGTGTGTCATTCAGAGGGTGAATGGACAAGACAAAATATTTAAGTGCTATGGACTATGGTAGTAAGTGCTAGGCGCACCCATTTGAGTGTGTCAAGAACTGTCACTCTGCTGGGTTTTTCACGCTCAACAGTTTCCTGTGTGTATCAAGAATGGTCCATCACCTAAAGGACATCCAGCCAACTTGACACAATTGTGGGAAGCATTAGAGTCAACATGGTCTACTGTAGTACACCTGTGGAATGCTTTCGACACCTTGTGGAGTCCATGCAGCGACACATTGAGGCTGTTCTGAGGGCAAAAGGGGGAGGTGCAACTCAATATTAGGATGGTTTTCCTGCTGTTCGGTATACTCAGTGTATTGACTGAAGACATTTCACCTTTTCATTTCTTATTAAATAGTTAAAAAACATAAAAAAACATAATTCTACTTTGAAACGATGTGGTATTGTGTGTAGGCCAGTGACACAAAATCTAAATTGAATACATTTTAAATGTAGTCTGTAACACTACAAAATGTGATTAAGGTCAAGGGGTGTGAATATATTCTGAAGGCACTTTAAATTAGATTAGCATATTTCAGTACAGTTGCTAGTCTCGTGCATTTTACAAGCTAAATACATTGCAGTTGCTGTACTCTAGTGTGTGAGCAAATAGCTTGAGTCCATTGCATTCTTGCTGCGTTCTCGTGCTAGTCAGACCTAGGACACTTACATTTCTAACTTGGCAACTCATTTTGGAAAGTTTCCTGCTTTTAAAGTATCAGCATGAACCCCGATAGCACGTGGTATTAGTTAAAAAATCTAATCAACTCAAATTGTATTTGTTACATACACATGTTTAGCAGATGTTATTGCGGGTGTAGCGAAATGTTTGTGTTTCTAGCTCCAACAGTGCAGTAATATCTAACAATTCACAACAATACACCCACTACACACAACCTAAAAGTAAGCATTCTCTACTCTCGAACAACAATTGCACTAGACAACTATGGTTAAGCCTACTGTTCCCCCCAAGCCTACTACCTCTATCCAGCAGAAATAATAAGATGCAGATATCTGGGTAAGCTGAAATCAGTGACAGTCATGCATAGTGAACTTGAAATCTAAATCAATGTGTTTGATCAAAAATGTTCAAATTTAGCTATTTCGCTAAATACTGCACACTTACATCGTTTTTTTATATAACACTGAAATGTTGATTCATGTGCATTGCCCCTGTCAAATAAATTCCTTAAAAAAAAGAGTTTTAAGAGTTGCTCTCCTCTGTTGAGAGATAGGCTTGTATTGTAGAGCTTCCAGGGCTTGTTTGTTTGTCGATCGCCAATCAGAATGAATAATGAATAATGAATGTGTGGGCGGATCGCTGAAGGTCATATTGCACTTCTGGGTTCGTGAGGAGTTGGATGGTTTGCCTGGGGCAACAATCTCTTAACAGAGAGTTGAGTTCTGGAGCCATGGGACCTCTCTTGGAAATCATGGCTGGGGGGATGATGGGTCTACCGACCAGGCATTGCCTTGGAGTGGAGCTGTCAAGGCCATGAAAGGATCTGGTCGACCCTAATAAGCTCCTGCCTGTTTTTACTGTAACTCTCTCGCTCACCACGCATGGCTGTCATCTGTATGCTGCTGGAGACATTGTAAATATTCCAGTTCCACATCACACACCCTCCTCTCACATGTACTGTGTAGCCTGATGCACATCAGTACTGTAAATATTATACCACCGTTTCACAATAGAGCATAAAAACCTGTGAATGTGTGTATGAAAGGAAAAAGGATAGAGACATGCAGCACGGGCGAGAGGGCCGCGTTCGCATCATTCTTTTTCACACTCTCCCGCGAGCGACCTTTCTTGATAAATATGGCATCAATAGAAAGTCAGCTTGGCGTTTCGGGTGAAAATAATGAAGCATCTCCATCTGAGCACTCAGTGATCTTCGATCAATAGGGTGTCATTCAGAGAATAACCAGAGCAGAGAAGGTGAAGCCGACACTGGGTGGTGGAGACCAGCTCGGTTCAGGCTGACTGAATTTTAAAGGGCTAACCTCCCATATGCCCTCTCGGCAGCTCAAACAAGGGCCCAGGGATGGAGCTCTGTCGTGGGCCTGTTCATTAGTTTGTTCGCAACGTTTCCTACCACTGCAAAGTATAATTCTGTTTCTGTGACCTAGATCAAGAGGGCTATACCCAGGAAGACTAAATCAAAATTAATATCACTGTATTGTACTTAGTGTAGATGTAAACCCATTATACAAGCTGTAATAATCATTAAAAGAGAGCAGAAATAGCTTATGCTGATTCTGAATGGTTGGAATCAGCTGGCCGTGTAGCCAGTCAGTAGTTTTTCCATGTTTTTCCATTGTAGAAAGGCATTGTGGTCATAACCTCTGGAATACTCTGAAATATTAGGGGATAGCTTTCATCATTCAATGCTGAATACAGGGAGAGATACAGGTAACTGCCAAAATAAAGGAAACACCAACATAAAGTGTCTTATTAATGGGGTGTTGGGCCACCACGAGCAAGAACAGCTTCAATGCACCTTGGCATGGATTCTACAAGTGTATTGAACTCTGTTGGAGGGATGCGACACCATTCTTCTCAGGCACCACACCAGAATCTCCCACAAATGTTCCATTGGGTTGAGAACTGGTGAATAAGATGACCATGGCATATGGTTTACATCGTTTTCATGCTCAACTAACTATTCAGTGACTACTCGTGCCATGTGGATGGGGGCATTGTCATCTTATGGTGGAATAGCCATGGTAGCCAAAATAATGGCTTGACCAGCATTTTTATACTGTACATGACCCTAAGCATAACGGGATGCTAATTGCTTAATTGACAGGTTCCACACCTGTCTGGAAGAACCTGCTTTCAATATATTTTGTATCCCTCATTTACAAAAGTGTTTCCATTATTTTGGCTGTTACCTGTACATATTCCCAAGACATATGGTTTGCAGGATTTTGTGTTGTATTTCAGGTAATCACTGAGTCATCCAATGTGAAATAATGTTCCAAACTATGGATTAAAAGCAAAAGTAACAGCGAACATATTGCATTTTGTGGAGGATAATAAATAATCCAATGTACTGTAAACACCATGCCAGCTAATTCCATGGACAGAGAGCCATGGAACTGAGTCAGAGAAGGAGTCTCGGGAGGATTGTTTTTGACGATGTACAGGTGGGCCTATCAATCCTCAGCCTGTTTACATGGCTTCCAGATGTTCGACACCATGACCACGAGAAATCCTACGAGGAGTTTGCAGTTGCAGCACCTCCACTTAACAAATGCGAGTCGTGCTCCCGCGGGCCAATTTACACTGGTTAGTTGTGACACCCCCTCAAGGCTAACACTCATTTCACTAACGATTTTGGCGGTGGAAGCGACGCTAGCTGTGACCTTGCAGCAGTGTAATGATATTCTCGGTGGCTACACAAGGTAAGACAAGGATGTGGTATGCAGGCGGGAGCTCTGGGAACACTGTTATGAACACTGTTATTTGAGTTTTGTACATTGTGAATCATTTAACTTTTTCCTCTCAGTGAGCTCGCTATGGGGTTTATGTTTCTCTCGCTCTCTGCAGTTTCTAATGCCATGTCTTGCATGCTGATGTCACCCTACTCCACCTAGGATGTCACACCTGGGCTGCACAGCTGTAAAAGGTCTACAGGTCAGTGAAAGTAACTTCTGTGAAAACTCTAACTTCTGTAATGCTGCAGATTATATATACTTCACGGCTAGCATTTATAAAGTATTCAGACTCATTGACTTTTTTTATACATTTTGTTACATTACAGCCTTATTCTAAAATTGATAAAACAATTTTTCCCATAATGACAGTGAAAACAGATTTTTAGAATTCTTTGCAAATGTATAAAAGTTAAAAAACTGAAATGCCTTATTTACATAAGTATACAGACCCTTTGCTATGAGACTCGAAATTGAGCTCAGGTGCATGCTGTTTCCATTGATCGTCCTTGAGATGTTTCTACAACTTGGTTAGAGTCCACCTGTGGTAAATTAAATTGATTGGACATGATTTGGAAAGGCACACACCTGTCTATTTATCCAAGCCATGATGTCGAAGGAATTGTATGTAGAGCTCTGAGACAGGATTGTTTAGAGGCGACAGATCAGGGGAAGGGTACCAAAACATTTCTGCAGCATTGAAGTCCCCAAGAACGCAGTGGCCTCCATCATTCTTAAATGGAAAAGTTTGGAACCACCAAGACTTCCTAGAGCTCGCCACCCGGCCCAACTGAGCAATCGGGGAGAAGGAGGTGATCAAGATCATGATGGTCACTCTGACAGAGCTCCAGAGTTCATCTGTGGCAATGGGAGAACCTTCCAGAAGCACAACCATCTACGCAGCATTCAACCAATCAGGCTTTATGGTAGAGTGGCCAGATGGAAGCCACTCCTCAATAAAAGGCATATGACAGTCCAGTTTGCCAAAAGACACCTGGAGGACTCTCAAACCATGAGAAACAAGATTCTCTGGACTGATGAAACCAAGATTGAATTCTTTGGCATGAATGCCAAGCGTCACGTCTGGAGGAAACCTGACAACATCCCTACGGTGTTGCATGGTGGATGCAGCATCATGCTGTGGTAATGTTTTTCAGCTGCAGGGACTGGGAGACTAGTCAGGATCGAGGGAAGGATGAACGGAGCAAAGTACAGAGAGATCCTTGATGAAAATCTGCTCCAGGACCTCAGACTGGGTCGAAGGCTCACCTTCCAACGACCCTAAGCACACAGCCAAAAAAAAACAGGACCGGCTTTGGGACAAGTCTCTGAATGTCCTTGAGTGGCAGAGCCAGAGCCCAGACTTGAACCCTGTGCAGCGACACTCCCCATCCAACCTGACAGATCTTGAGATGATCTGCAGAGAAGAATGGAAGAAACCAAATACAGATGTGCTAAGCTTGTAGTGCCATACCCATGAAGACTCAAGGCTGTAAATCGCTGCCAATGGTGCTTCAACAAAGTACTGGGTAAAGGGTCTGAATATCTATGTAAACGTGATATTTCCATTTTTGTTTTTATACATTTGCAAAAATTCTAAAAACCTGTTTTTGCTTTGTCATCATGTGGTATTGTGTGTAGATTGATGGGGGGGAACAAAAAAGTCTGTAATGTAACAAAATATGGAAAAAGTCAAGGAGTCTGAATACTTTCTGAATGCACTGTATATGCTGCTCTGATTTTTCTCAATATAAACAAATTGCAGTAAGTAAAATGGAATTTAAGATTCAGCATTCATTACTTACTCAAATTGGTCCTTATATTATATTTCTTTGACCACACAATCTCACACTCAATTCGTGCAAAGATGTTAATTTTTTTTATGTATTTCAGCAGATTTCAGAAGAAAATCCTCTGTAACTGTTCAATTCACATAAGTTAACTTACCTTATTTTTTTACTCATCTATTTTTTACTTTACACTTATTTTTCTTAAAACTACATTCTTGGTTAAGGGCTTGTAAGTAAGCATTTCCCTATAAGTTCTACTACACCTGTTGTATTCGGCGCATGTGACAAATACAATTTGATTTGATTTGAGTCACTCAGTCTCCTCTGAACAGTTGATGTTGAAATGTGTCTGTCACTTGAACTCTGTGAAGCATTTATTTGGGCTGCAACTTCTGAGGCTGGTAACGCTAACGAACTTATCCTCTGCAGCAGCGGTAACTCTGTGTCTTCCTTTCCTGTGGCGGTCCTCATGAGAGCTAGTTTCATCATAGCGCTTGATGGTTTTTGCGACTGCACTTGGAGAAACTTCTTGAAATTTTTCGGATTGACTGAACTTCATGTCTTAAAGTTCCGCTCTCTGCTACCGCACGGCCAAAAGGCTCATTAACAGCTTCTACCACCAAGCCAAAAGGCTGCTGAACAGTCTACCGCCCCATTTGTTTTTACACTACTGCTACTCGCTGTTTATTATTTATGCACAGTCACTTTACCCCTACCTACAACCTGTAACCCCACACATTTACCCGGTATCGGTACCCCCTGTATACAGCCTCATTATTGTTATTTTATTGTGTTACTTTTTAATATATTTTACCTTAGTTTATTTGGTAAACATTTTCTTAACTCTTTCTTGAACTGCGTTGTTGGTTAATCTTCTTTGGGATTGGTGTCCCTTCCACAGGACGGTTGAGCAAACCTAGGCTAATGCGATTAGCATGAGTTTGTAAGTAACAAGACAATTTCCCAGGACATAGGCATATCTGATATTGGCAGAAAGCTTAAATTCTTGTTCATCTAACTGCACTGTCCAATTTACAGTTGCTATTACAGTGAAATAATACCGTGCTATTGTTTGAGGAGAGTGCCCAATTTTGAACATGAAAAGTTATTAATAGACAAATTAGGCACATTTGGGCAGTCTTGATACAACAATTTGAACAGAAATTAAATTGGATCAGTCTAAAACTTTGCACAAATCAAAACTGCACCTGGGCAGGAATAATACATTATGGCCTTTCTCTTGCATTTCAAAGATGATGGTACAAAAAAATGTTAAAAAGAACAGTTCTTTTATCTTTGTATTATCTTTTATCAGATCTATTGTATTATATTCTACTACATTCCTTTCACATTTCCATAAACTTCAAAGTGTTTCCTTTCAAATGGTACCAAGAACATGCATATTTTTGCTTCAGGGCCTGAGCTACAAGCGGTTAGATTTGGGTGTGTCATTTTAGGCTAAAAATTGAAAAAAGGGGCTATTCCGTAAGGGCTTGTTAGTAAGCATTTCATAGTAAGCTCTACCTACACCTGTTGTATTTGGCGCATGTGACAAATATGGTTTAACTTGATTTGATTTAATGATGGACTGTCGTTTCTCTTTACTTATTTGAGCTTTTCTTGCCATAAAATGGACTTGGTTTTTATCCAAATAGAGCTATCTTCTATATACCAACACTACCTTGCCACAACACTACTGATTGGCTCAAACACATGAAATGAACTTTTAACAAAACACACCTGTTAATTGTAATGCGTTCTAGGTGACTACCTCATGATGCTGGTTGAGAGAATGGCAAGAATGTGCAAAGCTGTCAACAAGGCAAAGGGTGGCTGCTTTGTAGAATTTCAAATATAAAATATATTTGTTTAACACTTTTTTTGGTTACTCCATGATTCCATATGTGTTATTTAATAGTTGTGATGTCTTCACTATTATTCGACAATGTAGAAAATAATAAACATAAAGAAAAACCCTTGAATGAGTAGGTGTGTCTAAACTTTTGACTGGTACTGTATATATAAATAAATGTGGGATACAAAAAAATGTCAGTGTCGAACAACACCAATGCCAATTGCTCTAATAACTTTCAAAAGATTGTTCCAAAATTTGCCCTCAATTTTTTATTTTCCTATCAATGAAGTCACACCAATTCTCACACAAATGAATTCACACATAAATGCACGAAATCTGTTGAAATACTTTCTTCCTTTTTTTTTACATATTTGCAGTGTAAGATTGTGTTGGTCAGTGAGGTATTAGTTTTGAAAGATTCAAGTCCAATTCTGGGTAGAATATCTTGGATCTCTGACAACATCAAACATTCCTAACCATTTGATTTTCTCCACCAATGTCTTTTGTTTTTGTGATGGTTAGGATCATCGGGACTTCTGGGTGCACATTTGGTTGTAATTAAATTACAGTGGACCTAACCATGCTGTGCCCATGCGGTGCCCGCGCAGAGTGTCTCCGCATGCCAGCCTTGCACATCCTGTCTGAGGCGACAGGAACATCAGACGTGACAGATGGCTCATAAATCATGGAGGTGTGTGCACGCTGACGACAGGAGGCCTTTCTTTGGAGGGAGCCTGCAGAGAGACAGAGAGAGAGGGAGTTAGCGAGAGAGGGAGAGAGCGAGAGAGAGAAAGAGAGAGAAGAGAAAGAAAGAAGATGAAATGGGAGAGACAGAGAGAGCGAGAGAGAGAGCAGAGGGAGCCAAGGGAGAGTAAGCCCCAGCGCAGCACACAGAGACTGACTTGGCTGTTACTTTCAACTGAGACAGCATTGATAATGAGGGAACAAGAGGAACAGTTTTTTTTCTGTACGCATCTGCAGCTCCATTCAGTTGATAAATCATCTTAAATATGCTTAGGAACATAAAATGCTTTAAGTACAGTGTCCACATTAGGAAAGCCTCTCGCTTACATTGAAGTTTCAAAATTATAATGAGATAATGAACAGTATACGCCAGTATAAGGTGTAGTCACAGCATGGAAGTTATGTGTCTGTATGTTTCAAGATTGTTGATAGAAATTACGTACATGGAAAGTACTCATTTTAGTCAAAGCATATTCTGATTGTTGTGGAAGTGAGAAAATTGTACCAAAGTATGTTTTGTTTCTATGAATTCGACTGGAAGAGGGGCCAGAATGAAGAGCTTGAAGGTGATGAGTTGTAAAAGGAAAGTTAACAGTTAACACAGCAAGATAAATCAATTAGAATCACTGGATTCTAATGGGTTTACTCTCTCCTCCCTGTAAGAAAAGAACGTTTGGGATGATGTGTGAGAATCAATTCTACAGCAATTGATCATTTTGTATGTCTTAGCAGATTCAATGTTTTACATGTCTGCCGTGCAATATGTTCTGTCTCTGACCCTGCTTTCCTAATGTATATTCAGTCCTAATCTGCCGTGAATTAATCCAGAGATACTTGCTTTAATTGATCCTGAGATGTTATTAATTTAACCCGAGAGCCCATTCTTCTTTGATTGCTATATGACTGAGCTTTTAATCAGTCTTTGTTTTGCATTCAATCACAGGCACTACAAAGGGACCTAGTTCCCTGAGCTTAAGCATACCCTAGGTGACAGCACACCACATCAATAAATGATACCCCTCTATTAAAGTGAGTGTGATTTAAGCAGCCTTGCTAGAGCATTTGAAATGTGTGTAGGAGCAGGGTTGGTTTAGTCTTAATCCACTCTGCATATTGACATAGGGTTAGGATTTGACCATAATGAATATATATTGCAGCTGTTACTGTAACTGCAAGGCCCATTTTCACAAATGAGGAGTTTCGACTTTTAGATCATGATGAATACGATTATATACAGTACCAGTCAAAGATTTGGACACACCTGCTCATTCAAGGGTTTTTCTTTATTTAGACTATGTTCTACTCTGCAGTCCAACTCATTCCAAATCTTCTCAACTGGGTTGAGGTTGGTTGATTGTGGAGGCCAGGTCATCTGATGCAGCACTCTATCACTCTACTTTGTTAAATAGCCTGTGTTTTGGGTCATTGTCCTGTTGAAAAACAAATGATAGTCCCACTAAGCGCACACCAGATGGCATATTAATACAGTTTTCAGCTGTGCTAACATAATTGCAAAAGGGTTTTCTAATGATCAATTAGCCTTTTAAAATTATAAACTTGGATTAGCTAACACAATGTGCCATTGGAACACAGGAGTGATGGTTGCTGATAATGGGCCTCTGTACGCCTATGCAGATTTTCCATAAAAATCTGCCGTTTCCAGCTACAATAGTCATTTACAACATTAACAATGTCTACACTGTATTTCTGATCAATTTGATGTTATTTTAATGGACAAAAAAAACGTGCCTTGCTTTCAAATAAAAGGACATTTCAATGTGACCCAAAACTGTTTAACAATAGTGTATACCTCACATGACTCGTAATAAGACTATGCAACGAGCCCGTTCAATTATCTGTCTAACAGCAATATGCAAGAACACTATAGTTGAGTTGCAGTAATAGACAATGAACACATGAACATGGAATTGAATTACATTGTCAAATTAATGGTTTCACATACAAGCATAAAGCTTAAGTTACAAAGCATACTTCTAGGCATATAGATCCTGAGGTTAACTTAGAAGACAAAGCACAATAAAGAGATTCCTAACAGGCCAGAGGCCTAGGAAATGAGAAATGATCATACAACCTTCCTCCATGGACTGGATACAGGATAATAGAGAGAAGGCATTTCATTCCATTTATAAGTTGTAACCTTCTCAACCCAAAACCAATGACCATTGACCAATCAAATGATAGCAAGTTTACAGTGTGACCTGACCACCAAGGCCCAATCTCCACAGCGTGTCACAGCATCTAAAAGCATTTGTGGGGGATGAGACCAATGTAAACAATACAGAATTCCTGACAATGAACTCCTTTGCATAGAGTAATTCAGAGTTCATTTTCAGAGACACATTTTTGTCCCCCAGAGAGGGAAGGGTTCACTAGTCCTTGGGCATTGTCCTATCCTTATGTTCCTGGACCATTTGCCATGCAGCTCCAGGTCCAGAGAGCACATCAATTAGGGTTGAGCTTACATGTACACCTCAAATACTGAACACAAATGGAGTAATGATAACTTGACTATATGCATGGGGTACATATACTGAGTCGATGTGCAGGGGTACGAGGTAATTGAGGAATATACAGTGGGGCAAAAAAGCATTTAGTCAGCCATCAATTGTGCAAGTTCTCCCACTTAAAAAGATGGGAGAGGCCTGTAATTTTCCTCATAGGTACACTTCAACTATGACAGACAAAATGAGGAAAAAAAATCCAGAAAATCACATTGTAGGATTTTTAATGGGTTTATTTGCAAATTATGGTGGAAAATAAGTATTTGGTCAATAACAAAAGTTTATCTCAAGACTTTGTTGTATACCCTTTGTTGGCAATGACAGAGGTTAAACGTTTTCTGGAAGTCTTCACAAGGTTTTCACACACTGTTGCTGGTATTTTGGCCCATTCTTCCATGCAGATCTCCTCTAGAGCAGTGATGTTTTGGGGCTGTTGCTGGGCAACATGGACTTTCAACTCCCTCCAAAGATTTTCTATGGGGTTGAGATCTGGAGACTGGCTAGGCCACTCCAGGACCTTGAAATGCTTCTTACGAAGCCACTCCTTCATTGCCCGGGTGGTGTGTTTGGGATCATTCTCATGCTGAAAGACCCAGCCACGTTTCATCTTCAATGTCCTTGCTGATGGAAGGAGGTTTTCACTCAAAATCTCATGATACATGGCCCCATTCATTCTTTCCTTTACACGGATCAGTCGTCCTGGTCCCTTTGCAGAAAAACAGCCCCAAAGCATGATGTTTCCACCCCCATGCTTCACAGTAGGTATGGTGTTCTTTGGATGCAATTCAGCATTCTTTGTCCTCCAAACATGATGAGTTGAGTTTTTACCAAAAAGTTCTATTTTGGTTTCATCTGACCATATGACATTCTCCCAATCTTCTTCTGGATCATCCAAATGCTCTCTAGCAAACTTCAGACGTGCCTGGACATGTACTGGCTTTAGCAGGGGGACACGTCTGGCACTGCAGGATTTGAGTCCCTGGCGGCGTAGTGTGTTACTGATGGTAGGCTTTGTTACTTTGGTCCCAGCTCTCTGCAGGTCATTCACTAGGTCCCCCTGTGTGGTTCTGGGATTTTTGCTCACCGTTCTTGTGATCATTTAGACCCCACGAGGTGAGATCTTGCGTGGAGCCCCAGATCGAGGGAGATTATCAGTGGTCTTGTATGTCTTCCATTTCCTAATAATTGCTCCCACAGTTGATTTCTTCAAACCAAGCTGCTTACCTATTGCATATTCAGTCTTCCCAGAATGGTGCAGGTCTACAATTTTGTTTCTGGTGTCCTTTGAAAGCTCTTTGGTCTTGGCCATAGTGGAGTTTGGAGTGTGACTGTTTGAGGTTGTGGACAGGTGTCTTTTATACTGATAACAAGTTCAAACAGGTGCCATTAATACAGGTAACGAGTGGAGGACAGAGGAGCCTCTTAAAGAAGAAGTTACAGGTCTGTGAGAGCCAGAACTCTTGCTTGTTTGTAGGTGACCAAATACTTTTTTTCCACCATAATTTGCAAATAAATTCATTAAAAATACTACAATGTGATTTTCTGGATTTTTTTCCTAATTTAGTCTGTGTACCTATGATGAAAATTACAGGCCTCTCTCATCTTTTTAAGTGGGAGAACTTGCACAATTGGTGGCTGACTTAATACTTTTATGCCCCACTGTATGTACATACACTGTAACTAGGAATTAAGTGACAAATAATAAACAGCAGCAGCAGCGTTAGTGCAAAAAGAGTCAAAGCAGATAATCTGGGTAACTATTTGTGGACAGGAGGGAGCTGATCCGAGATCAGCGCTCTTACTCTGAGCTGCTTTTTGAATATGTGCCTTGATCTCTTTCTCTCTGTCTACTCAATGTTATAGTGAGGGACAGTTACTCACAGTGCAACCCCAAGCTTGACATTGATTAAGATGTGGGGGGGCATGGCGTGGCATTGAGGGACAAAATAATAAATCCCAGAAATTATTTTTTGCAGATAATACATATCTTTAACTGGAATGCTAAACCTATGCCAGTCTGTTCAATTACAGGCAACAGCTGAAATTGTTTTTGATGCCTTCTGGCAACTAGCCATTTCTATGGTGTCCCTGTTTTTCATCACGCAGGCACCCCAATTTGGCACAGTTTTTTCTAAAGGCTGGGTTCGAGCAAGGTCAAACTTGCTGACTAGCAATGAGAGGACGCATTTCTGAAGCGCAGTCATATTGTAACGGTTTTCCTTCTCTTCTGAGGAGGAGTAGGAAGGATCGGACCAATATGCAGCGTGGTACGTATCCATGTTAATATTTATTTAAACTGAACACTAAAACAAAATAACAAGAGAACGAACGAAAACGAAACAGTTCTGTCTGGTGCAGACACAGAGACAGAAAACAACTACCCACAAATCATAGTGGGAAAACAGGCTGCCTAAGTATGGTTCTCAATCAGAGACAACGATAAACAGCTGCCTCTGATTGGGAACCATACCAGGCCAAACAGAAATACAAAAACATAGAACAACACATAGATTGCCCACCCCAACTCACGCCCTGACCAAACTAAAATAGAGACATAAAAAAGGAACTAAGATCAGGACGTGACACATATTCATCTGCCCTATTGACCATCGTCAAGGAGTTCACCATGCAGGGTACACAATATCTAAATGAAAAAAATCTAACAAGGTTTCAAACATAGAAATAGAATAACATAGAATATGTTATATTTCTAAATTTTCAAATATGGTTAGGAGAAATCACAAAGTACGATGGATGGATAGAGGATAGATGGGAAGATAGTTAGATGGACAGAGGGAATGATGATTAATGAACCAACAGGCGCTAGGCTAGGCTATGAGGAGGATTGATTCCTCCTTCTGATCGATATTCCTCCCTTACTTACCTTGATCTAGAAGGGCAGGTGGAGCCATTCACAATCAAAGCACACCACGGCTCTTTAGAGGATCCCGCTCCTCAGTGTAAAAAGAGGAACTGAAATATTCAACATTAACTCCACTTGAAGGCAATGTCACTGTTTCTCCCATCCAACGGCTTGTTACACACTCACACTCCACTTTAGCATACTAATTCCTGGATATGCTAAACTCCCTCTCCATCATTCGCTTGATGAAATCTCTTGGCACATCAACCCATTGTTGTTTGAATTGTTTCGGTTGGAGTTGTTATTCACTTGTTACTGAAACACACAAAAAAGAGAGAAAACATGCATGCTGGGTAAAGCAGGCCATGTGTTCAGGCTGTAGCCTAGAATAGAATAGGCACATCAGAAATCTCCCTTGACAGCATATCACTCTCGAAGATGAAATATTATGCGCAGCAAAGAACTATGGGAAGAAAACGTGAATTATGAATATTTAAACCCTTATGAGCCTGTGTTTAATGCACTAACTTATTGCACATACGAGAACACATTTATTGTTTATGGATTGTTACTTGAAACATCTTCATCCAAGAGTGACTTACAGGAGCAATTAGGGTTAAGTGCCTTGCTCAAGAGCACATTGTAAGATTGTTCTCCAAGTTGGCTTGGGGATTCAAACCAGCGATCTTTTGGATATTTATTCAAACTCTTTTAACAGCTAGGCTACCTGCCACCCTTCTACTTGTTGATTGTTATACTTGTTGAAATGCAGTGATGATAGGCTCTGTAAAGTTTTATGTTGTCAAAACATTAGTTTGGGGTTTTGGCATTGTGCTAGGTGTTTGTGTGTCTGCATTTTTTTCTGGCGGATTTAAAGATTGAATGCTCCCTCTTTAAGTTTGTCTAAAGTGGGACCGATTGAAATTGTGAAAAGGCTTTTGAAAAGAGTCCACGTTTATGTTGCTCATCAAGCCGTTATTGTCTCGGCTGTCCTCAATAGGGAAAATCATAGCATTTTATCAAACCTAGATCCTTTCTATTCAAACCATACATTGTAATTTCTCTTTAGTTGAATCAAACGTTTTCTCAAGAGGGATGCATCTATTTCGCTATATACTGTCTCTGGTAGACAAAAAGCAATCGACATCTGGACTCTTTTGATTTATGTAATTGTGGATGTTTCATAATGGTTGACTACTAAAGTGGCTACTGCTGTGATTGTGCACCACTGTAAGGCTGCTGCTGACATGAGGTGATACAGCAATCAAGGTCCGCTGCATTGTTTGTCCCCTGTTCACTCTTTGCTTTTTAGTACAGAGTAATTTAGCACAACAAAACACCTGATTAAAGATGAGAGCTGGTGTGTGAGGACCGGCATGGAAACATATGTTTGGGTCATTCACATTGAAATGACTCTCACTGAATTACGGGATGTGTGTGCGTGTGTGTGTGTTTGTGTCTGATGTGATTATGTATGCATGAGAGAGTTTCTTATTGTATGTTGCAGAAGGATATTATCAATGAGCGTTTATGAACAGTTTTCTCTTGTTGTTTTCGGGATTACGTTTCTCTTTCCCCATACCTGTCCTTATGGTAATGCAAACCTTTTCAATTTAAATTTTCAAGGAATATGCCTCTTATTGGCTTTAAATTCCTGTATGTGAATTGAGTGGTGTGATGGACATAATTCAATTAGTAAATTCCCTCGCCTGACTCTGAGATCTAATGACATTTCATTGTTGATTGAAGTACATTTTTACATGCAAGGCTTGGCTGTCATCCGTTGTTATACTGTGACAAGCAAACATGTCTTATGTCACCCTATAGTGCACAGCAGGAAGTACAGACTCCTAGGATGGAAACTCCATTCCGTGTACAAAATCTTGCACTAAATAATCAACCTACGCAACAGAAATCCTATTGGAACGACATGAGTCCTACCATCTGCTTACAATTTTGTTAATTTAAAAAGTGAGGAACGCTCTCTTTTCTTCTTTTAAGAATGTCAGACCATCAGATTAACTTTTACCACCGGTCCTCTAAAAACATTGACATTGCCTGTCAACACAGTTACAAGGCATTGTCCAACGATGCTGGAGTTGTTCTTGGAATCATTTCTGCTGTGTGTGCAATACTATATCCCTCTACCAACAAGGATACCGGCCAATTAAAACTATAATTCTGTGTTATTCAGCAAAAACCAATCGACTGTTGACTGCTGTGCAGTGTGCAGTATCCAACAGTGTTGCTTTTTCTTTGATTTCCTCGAGAAAAGTTTCGGCCTGGACTCCAGATTGTTGGTGGATTGCTCTTTAATGCACTAGAGGAGAAAATTCTCCCACTGCTTTGATATTTTTTATTAAACCTTTATTTAACTAGGCAAGTCAGTTAAGAACAAACTCTTATTTACAATTAACGGCCTACACCGGCCAAACACGGATGACACTGTGCCGCCCTATGGGACTCCCAATCATGGCCGGTTGTGCAGCCTGGAATCAGAACCAAGGTGTCTGTAGTGATGCCTCTAGCACAGAGATGCAGTGCCTTAGACCGCTGTGTCATTCGGGAGCCCAATCTTAAACTAGTATGGCAGAGCCCACTTTTAAGAACAGCCATAATGAGGATACTACCCTGTCATTGTAATGATGCATCTATTAAGATACGCTATATGAGCGCTTGCATAGCATGTCATGAATGTCCCATAGATATCCAATGGATATATTTAATTAACCTTTAATTTTGCGGTTGCACCTGTTATAACGTGTTCATGAAATGCTTATAGATGTGTAATGAATGCATTATGGAGAACACATCGTTACTAAAAATGTATGTTGACTGTATTTGACCTGTAAACAAGATGTTACGGACCTGTAAATTACTCTTCAAACCACATTAATTGATGCAATGCTATAGGTAAAGCAGCACACCACCATGTGTAGGGTGCTGTCTTTTGAATGGGACGTTAAACAGGTGTCCTGACTCTCTGAGGTCATTAAAGATCCCATGGCACTTATCAAAGAGTAGGGGTGTTAACCCCGGTGTCCTGGCTAAATTCCCAATCTGGCCCTTAAACCATCACTGTCACCTAATAATCCCTAGTATACAATTGGCTCATTCATCCCCTGTAACTATTCCCCAGGTCATTTGCTGCAAATAGGAATGTGTTCTCAGTCAACTTACCTGGTAAAATAACAGATAAGTACATTTTTTTAAAGTCCACCATAGAGCCATTTATGCTCAATGAACATCACACAATCATGAAATGTTGTATGCAGCCCATATGGATGTTCTACTTGACTGAGCATGAAACAGTTTGTGGTTTATTTAATAAAAATATGAAATGAACACACAAACACACCACACAGCACACGCAACACACATTCCATTCCTTCAACTTGTGGAGAAAAGCTCCTGCTGCTGTGTGAGTGGCATAGCAGGATCTTGTGCCAGGTGTCTCCACCTTCCAAGCAGCATGGCAGGTGGGGTCTGACAGAGATGGCTGAAAAGACACCAGAACAAAGGGACACAGCAGCAGAAAGCTGCAGACAGTACAGTACAAGCTGCCACCACCCAGCCCAGAGTCCAGAACGACAGAGCATAATGAAGTGCAGGTGAGACACCTTCAATGTGCACATTGTAGGACATCCTCAGCCTTAAACCACATGCATCACCCCTCCTTGATTCAACCAATTGACAGTAACCCTCTCTACCCCTTCCCCTTGGCCCTAACCTCTCATGGTTGGTGATTGACTCAAAGAGCAGTGAGTTGTGAGGCTTAGGGTGTCCTAAAATGTTCACCGTATCATGTACACCCTACTTCTCTTCAGCTTGTCTTGCCTCCCATCCTGGCTGCATCTCTCCTAGACTAACAGGTGCTGGTGCCACGATGGAGACTCAAGGCCTTCACTGGTCCTACAGGCGAGATGACGCATCAAGATCCTTTCCCTTTTCGACTCTTTTTGTTGTGGTAGCCATATTGCGTGTTCACAAGAAAACATGCAACCTGATGCTGTTGCGAGACACTGTTATCAGTCCTTTTACTACTACGGGTCCAGGAAAGTTTACGTGGCGTCGTAACTTTTTGGCCACCCTCACATCAGGGAGTAAAATCTTGAATGATGTCTATAATAACTCTAAAACATTCTCTGAGAATTCTCATTGGCTCTTGGCCCATGCACAGCCAGTTGTGGCCTTCGGATGAGCACAGTGTGGTGCGAGACCAATAACCTTTATTTGTGATGCATGTTTCTCTGTTGATGCCATCAATAGTCTCCATGTGGTGTATTACACACCAGCTGTCCACCTCTCATTAACAAAGCAAATGAACACCCACCTTCCACTCGCTCGTTAAATGCATAACCCTTGTCGGCAGAAAGAAGAAAACAGAAGGGAGTGAGCGGGTGACCAATTTCTCTCTCGATACTTCGTAACAAATCCATGGTCGTCAGGGCTGGAAAGTTCATAGTACAAAAACTTGTTTCCTGCTTTACCGCTGGTAAATGAGAATATTTGTTTTCCAATTAGCAATATTACATTTTTGATTCCATAATGGTGGGATATATAGTACCTGTCAAAAATGTGGACACCTACTCATTCAAGGGTTTTTATTTTATTTATTTTTTACAATTTTCTACGTTGTAGAATAATAGTGAAGACATCAAAACTATGAATAATAATAACTATAAATCAACATTTATTTTTCAAAGTAGCCACCCTTTAACTTGATGACAGCTTTGAACACTCTTGGCATTCTCTCAAACAGCTTCACCTAGAATTATTTTCCATCAGTCTTGAAGGAGTTCCCACATATGCTGAGCACCTGTTGGCTGCTTTTACTTCAATACTTCAAGTCCAACTAAACCCAAACCATCTCAACTGAGTTGAGGTCGGGTGATTGGAGACCAGGTCATCTGATGCAGCTATAAGGGCACAAGGCAAGACCCAAATGCAGACACAGGAGGCAGATGGTTGAGCTCCGATATTTATTATACCAAAAGGGGTAGGCAAAAGGCAGGTCGGGGACAGGCGAGAGTTCATAAACCAGGTCAGAGTCCAAACAGTACCAGGCTATAGGCAAGCTCGAGGTCAGGACAGGCAGGGGTTCAGTGAACAGGTCCAAGTCCAAACAGTGCAAGGTGACAGGAAGACTCGAGGTCAGAACAGGCAGAGTGGTCAGGCAGGCAGATTCAGTGTCAGGACAGGCAAGGGTCAAAACCAGGAGGGCTAGGAAAAAACAGAGACTGGGAAAAATAGGAGCTAGGAAAACCGCTGTTTGACTAGGCAAGATGAACTGACACAGAGAGACAGGGATAAATACACCGGGGACTAATGGGGAAAACAGGAGACACCTGGAGGTGGGTGGAGACAATCACCAAGACAGGTGAAACAGATCTGGGTGTGACAGCAGAACTCCATTACTCTCCTTCTTGATTAAATAGCACTTACACAGATCAATTGAATAGGCTTATGTAGCCTACTCACAGGCAGATATGACAAGACTTTAAAAGGACTTTGGAGAATTGGAAATTCTTATTCATGAAAACAGGAGTGAAGGAGAAACTACATCAGTAAAGCTTTACAGTTGTGAAACTATAGGCTCCCTAATCAGCTTAACACCCACCGTGGACAGTGTTGGGATAGTATTGGTTTTTCAAATGTAATTCAGGCTAAGTCTTACAATAATCAATTACTGCCATCACTTTTATACAAACCCAGTGTCACCCATAGGGATATTAAAGGCAATGATGTTTTTAGGTGTATTTTTATACAAACACAGTGTCATCCATAAGGATATTAAATGCAATGATGTTTTTAGGTGTATTTTTATACAAACACAGTGTCATCCATAAGGATATTAAATGCAATGATGTTTTTAGGTGTATTTTTATACAAACACAGTGTCATCCATAAGGATATTAAATGCAATGATGTTTTTAGGTGTATTTTTATACAAACACAGTGTCATCCATAAGGATATTAAATGCAATGATGTTTTTAGGTGTATTTTTACAAACACAGTGTCATCCATAAGTGATATTAAATGCAATGATGTTTTTATGACAGATATGAAACAGTGTCAAAAGGTCAATGATGTTTTTAGGTGTATTTTTTGCTGAAATTACTGCCGTGAGAGAAAACAGGGAAAAGGTCAGTGTTCTTCATTGGAAATTACTGACTAATTTCAAAAAGGCTTTTCGGCGAAAGCAAACGATGCTAATATCTGAGGATAGCACCATAGTAAATAAAGAGAGAGAAGCATATTTCAACCCTGCAGGCGCGACACAAAACGCAGAAATTAAAATATAAATCATGCCTTACCTTTGACGAGCTTCCTTTGTTGGAACTCCAGTATGTCCCATAAACATCACAAATGGTCCTTTTGTTTGATTAATTCCATCAATATATATCCAAATGTCCATTTATTTTTTGATCCAGAAAAACACCGGTTCCAACGTGACTACAGAATATCTCAAAAGTTACCTGTAAGCTTTGCCAAAACATTTCAAACTACTTTTGTAATACAACTTGAGGTATTTTTTAACGTAAATAATCAATGAAATTGAAGACGGGATGATCTGTGACACCACTCAGTTATACTTAAACTACATCTTAAATAATAATAAGAGCTTTGCAATAGCAATTAGGGAGGCAGGGTAGCCTAGTGGTTAGAGCGTTGGACTAGTTACCGAAAGGTTGCAAGTTCAAACCCCTGAGCTGACAAGGTACAAACCTGTCATTCTGAACAGGCAGTTAACCCACTGTTCCTAGGCCGTCATTGAAAATCAGTATTTGTTCTTAACTGACTTTCCTAGTTAAATAAAGGTACAAAATTGTAGCATTTGACTTTCAATGATGCACCATCTCTAATGAACCATTGAAAGTGACAACAGAAAAGTACAAAGACCATTTATAGCCAAGATACACCCCTCTCAACCTACATGACGACCACAGATCTTAGGAACAGTTCACAAAGGGACTTTTTATTTGAGAAAGTATTATCCCTTAGCCAGATAACATTTGCTATAAATTATTGTTCAGTTTGGTCCCTAAGACGAGGTTCTGATCTCGTTCCTGGTACTTCATAGCACAGAACCATTACCTTATCCAATGGCATAACTCAATTGTCAACTCTAGATACTCCCATCTCAAGTAAAACCCCTTCTTGACCCCTCTCCCAGACAAGCTCACTGAGGGGAGTGAGCCTCTAGATCATACACTATGCCAGAATAAGTATAACATCAGAGTGGACATACAATGGTTCCAGACACTGCCATACACCTCCCCCAAATGCCAAAGGAGGGAGTGACTTGTGCACAGACATTGTGGAGTCTCATAATTGGTTCCCCCTTAATCAAGCCATCACTTCACATGGTTTAACAGATACATTCACATATGAAGACAATGTTCCATCCTGTCCTCTTCCCTTTCTGATATTCTGCATAGCACCAGAAACATGTAAAAGACAAGCCTGACCTCTCCCCTCTCTGGGCCCCAAGTGACTGAGCCCCAGCTGAGGGAAGAAATGCAACTGCCAACACCAGAGTCATTAGAAATACATTCTAATAAAAAGTACATCTCATAAGAATATTATGCAGATAAGACATCTTAATTACTTATGCTACCCTACTAATTCTGATTCATCCACCACAATGTTCAGAATATTCCTATCAGAAGATGGCTGACTCTCTGTGAGTCGGGAGGTGCAGGTTAGAGTTGCGTTAGGTTTCTCAAGGTGGTAGATCATCGAACTGACACGGCCACACCTCACGAAGATCTAATCTAACAAGTCTGAGTACTCACCAATGCTTACTAATTATAGTGTGGGAGGGCTCAGCCAGGAAATGTCACGGAGACTGCCCTTTCATACCTCTGAGTTTAGCATATGGCAGGCCAATATTGGAATATTACCTGAAATTTGCTCATGAGTGTACACAATAAGTTCTTACTATATAGAACAACAGTTCACAGTTCTTAAAAGAAAATAAGCAACCCGTTGACTCTAAACATCTGGGATAAGATACATACATTTTATGTTATATTGAATTAATTACATTTTTAATAACAAAGGAAAAGCAGAGGGGAAATATCACATTGTACACTGAGTGTACAAAACTTTCGGAACACCTGCTCTTTCCATGACAATATCGGTGAACGCTATGATCCTTTATTGATTTCACTTGTTAAATCCACTTCAATCAGAGTATATGAAGAGGAGGAGACAGGTTAAAGAATGATATGTAAGCCTTGAGACAACAGAGACATGGATTGTGTATGTGTGTCATTCACTGCAAAGCTGCTGGGGTTTTCATGTTCAAAAGTTTCTCATGTGTTTCATGAATGGTCTCCCACCCAAAGGACATCCAGCCAACTTGACACAACTGTGGGAAGCATTGGAGACAACATGGGCCAGCATCCCTTTGCAATGCTTTCAACACCTTGTAGTCCATGCCCTAGGGCTCCAAACAAAAATCCTTGCCCAAATCAGTTCTGCCCTACTGGATAAGTCACAGGATGCCATGATGGTCTTGACAACGGTCCTACGATCAATTCCCATCCCACTAACCAGCCTAAGGCAACCTTCGTACATCTATACCCAAGTCAGTCATCTTCTCCGATGGACAGCTGTGTGGCTGCTGCCGCTGCTCTGGATTAATGGTGGTCCCTTCCATAGATGCCTCCTACACACAACAAACTGCAGACACCATCTGGCCCTGCCCTCTGGACACAAATATTTTAAAAAAAAATGGGTTTTAGAGGAAGTCATGGCTACAGTGCATTCAGAAAGTATTCAAACCCCTTGACTTTTTCTACATTTTGTTATGTTACAGCCTTATTCTAAAATTGATCATATTGTTTTTTCCCTCATCAATCTACACACAATTCCCAATAAATGTTTGCATATCTATTAACATTTTTAAACTGAAATATTGCATTTACCCTTTACTCATTACTTTGTTGAAGCACCTTTGACAGCGATTACAGCCTCGAGTCTTCTGTACGGCTGTGCCACTCAAGTAAATTCAGAGACTTCTCTCAAAGCCACTCATGCGTTGTCTTGGCTGTGTGCCTAGGGCCGTTGTCCTGTTACAAGGTGCACCTTCACCCCAGTTTGAGGTCCTGAGCACTCTGGAAGAGGTTTTCATCAAGGATCTCTCTGTACTTTGCTCTGTTCATCATTCCCTCGATCCTGATTAGTCTCCCAGTTCCTGCCTCAGAAAAAGATCCCCACAGCATGATGCTGCCACCAGCATGCTTCGCCGTAGGGATGATGCCAGGTTTCCTCCAGACGTGACGCTTGGCAATGAGGCCAAGAGTTCAATCTTGGTTTCATCAGACCAGAGAATCTTGTTTCTCATGGTCAGAGTCTTTAGGTGCATTTTGGCAAACTCCAAGTGGGCTGTCATGAGCCTTTTACTGAGGACTGGCTTCCGTCTTGCCACTCTACCAAAGAACAAAAAACAAATGTCAATTTTACCCAAACACATACCTATAGATGTTAAAACCAGAGAACCTGTGTTTTAGTTGACACCTGTGTGATGTGTCTGATATACATGAATACAAATGTATTTATTCTGGACATGAGACTTGTATTTATTTTAGATGATTAGAATCATAAGCTCTACAGTGGATTGAGAAAGTATTCACCACCTTGTGATTTTTCCTATTTTGTTGCCGTACAACCTGGAATTAAAATTGAATTTTTGGGGTGATTGTATCATTTGATTTACACAACATGCCTACCACTTTGAAGATGCAACATATTTTTTTTATTGTGAAACAAACAAGAAATAAGACAAAAAAACAGAAAACTTAAGCGTGCATAACTATTCACCCCCCCAAAGTAAATACTTTGTAGAGCCACCTTTTGCAGCAATTCCAGCTGCAAGACTCTTAGGGTATGTCTCTATAAGCTTGGCAGATCTAGCCCCTGGGATTTTTGCCCATTTTTCAAGGCAAAACTGCTCCAGCTCCTTCAAGTTGGATGGGCTCTGCTGGTGTACAGCAATCTTTAAGTCATACCACAGATTCTCAATTGGATTGACTAGGCCATTCCAAGACATTTAAATGTTTCCCCTTAAACCACGCAAATGTTGTTTTAGTAGTATGCCTAGGGTCATTGTCCAGCTGGAATGTGAACCTCGGTCCCAGTCTCAAATCTCTGAAATACTAAAACAGGTTTCCCTCAAGAATTTCCCTGTATTTAGTGCCATCCATCATTCCTTCAAATCTGACCAGTTTTCCTAGTCGCTGCCAATGAAAAACATCCCCACAGCATGATGCTGCCACCACCATGCTTCACTGTGGGGATGGTGTTCTCGGGCTGATGTGAGATGTTGGGTTTGCGCCAGACATAGAGTTTTCCTTGACAGCCAAAATGCTCTCATCTGAACAGAGTACCTTCTTCCATATGTTTGGGGAGTTTCCCACATGCCTTTAAGGGCGAACACCAAACGTGTTTGATTATTTTTTTCCTTAAGCAATGGCTTTTTTTCTGGTCACTCTTCCGTAAAGCCCAGCTTTGTGGAGTGTATGGCTTAAAGTGATCCTATGGACAGACACTCCAATCTCTGCTGTGGAGCTTTGCAGCTCCTTCAGGAATATCTTTGGTCTCTTTGTTGCCTCTCTGGTTAATGCCTTCCTTGCCTGGTCTTTGAGTTTTTGGTGGGCGACCATCTCTTGGCAGGTTTGTTGTGGTGCCATATTCTTTCCATTTTTAATCATGAATTTAATGGTGCTCCGTGGGATGTTCAAAGTTTCTGTTATTTTTTATAACCCACCCCTGATCTGTACTTCTCCACAACTTTGTCCCTGACCTGTTTGGAGAGCTTCTTGGTCTTCATGGTGCCACTTGCTTGGTGGTGCCCCTTGCTTAGCGGTGTTGCAGCCTCTGGGGCCTTTCAGAACAGGTGTATATATATATTGATATCATGTGACAGATCATGTGACACTTAGATTGCACACAGGTGGACTTTATTTAACTAATTATGTGACTTCTGAAGTTATTCCGTTGCACCAGATCTTATTTAGGGGCTTAATAGCAAAGGGGTGAATACATATGCACGCACCACTTTTCCGTTTCAAATTATTTAGAAACCAGTTCATTTTTAAATTTCACTTCACAAATTTGGACTATTTTGTGTATGTCCATTACATGAAATCCATTTAAATTTCAGGTTGGATTGCAACAAAATAGGAAAAACACCAAGGGTGATGAATACTTTTGCAAGGCACTGTAACTGTATTTGTCTTGATGTTTAAGATACCACTGAATTTGGTAAAAATGTGTAGATTAATGTAACAAATATGCTGTGAAAAAGCTATTGTTTTGGAATCTTATAATTGAAAAATGAAAAAGAACTTCATTGCATTTGGTCATTCCCAAAATGTGTTAATTGAAAGCCTTGATAGATCCATCCTTCCTTAGTGAACGGTGTGCCAATAGCTAACAACATGGTGGCAGGTTTTTTATGTGCTGCTCTAGAGTTCCATAGCCCAGCATACTCACCTGGCGATAGGGGGATGGACACATGTTAGTCTTTATTAAGACTACAGGGAGGAGAGAACATGAGTTATGGAGTGAGTACAGTAAAACTAACCATTGGTCCTGGATAATATGCTAGCATCACACAGGCAGACAGCCATAGTGATGGAGGTTTACATAGTGCTATTAAGGATACTGTTATGAGAGGAGCTTACTTATCTTGTCACGGATCCTTCTAGAACTTTCATCACGCACACCTGTCCCCTATTCCCACTGATTAGTAGTTGTATATATGTGCCATTTGGTTTCCATGGTCTTGACGATTACTGTTACTATGTCTGTTGGTGAGTGTGAGTACGTGTGCTGTGTGTTTTTGGGCTTTTGTGCCCATGTGGATTGCACAGATAACTAAGGCTCTGTGTGTATATTTATTCAAGGTACTCCTCGCTCTTTTGTTTGGGTTTCAACCCTGTGTTTTGTGTAGGTGTTTGTTTGGTCTTCGTCCCCTTGCCTTTACACGGCACCCCGTAATTTGGGATGAATACTTTTTTTAAACGCATTCCTGCACCTGTCTCCTGACCCATTTATAGCAACGTGATATCGCTGCTCTCTGCAGAGATCACAGGTAGTTGGTCAAAAGGCTCTGGAGGTCCATGGAATGTTCTGTGTCTTTAGCACCTGGAGAGAGAAGGATACAGGTAGTGAGTGTGCTTGAAAGAGAGAGAGTCCTCAGGAGTAGACAGGTGTATGTTGCGTAGTGCTTCCCCACTTCTTGTGATGTTAGCTCTTAAAATGGTATCACGCAATGTAAAGGAAAAAATCATATGTCTTACTGATGTCCTGCCTTAGAGTGTGGTTGCATCTATCTCCACCAGACTCCATTAAATCTGATTACAAACCTGCAGATTAACAAAAGAAAATGGAACCCTACCTGTATTATGTATCAGTTAGTTTACTTCATGATTCTTGTGTGTAAATGACAACAGTAGTGAATAGAGATGATACAAAAATTTTGTGATAATGGCTATAACAAATTGCATGGCGTCCACGTGAATTTATAGCTCAGCAAGTATTTAAATTATAGCACCACGTCTGACAATTTCTACCTCGACTTATGTCATCATGACAACATACTTCTTAATTAACTGGAGTAAGCAGCTAGCTTAGCCAGATGCCTGTGATTGTTGCGGGATAATGTTGCGGTTTGACGGGTCATGTTTCGGAGGACGCATGACTCAACCTTCGCCTCCCAAGCCTGTGGGGAGTTGCACCCTTACAAAAAATCACTATAGCATTCCTATAGGAAACTTTTTTTTAAATAATCCCCTTAGTTATCTTATAGTATGCTATGATATATTATTTTGCTATGAAAATACTATAAAATGATTTCAATAGTATAAATATTACACAGTATCTTTATAGTATTCTTGTGAACTTAAATAGTGTTCCTGTATTATTTTTATAATGTTCCCCTGAAGTTATTGAAAGCATTTATATAGGCTATTCCTGTCTGATTTGCAATAATATTCTAATGAGGAGATGAAAATGATCCAATAAAAAACATTTCCTGTCAGCAAAAAAGAAAGCCAAACAATATTTATTTTATATGCCAACATGGGCATAGCCATGTTACTTTTAAAGTAGTGTGAATTTTTGGATGGATACTTTCAATACATTACATCCACTAAAAAACATGTTGCGTCTTTGTAAAAACAGACCAGTAATATTAATGTTATGTATTTTTATTTAAAGAAACGTCTATTCCACTGAACATGTTAACCACATATACAATACAATATGGCCCTTGCATCACTCCAAAAAGTTCTGGGACACTGTGAAGTCCATGGAGAACAAGAGCACCTCCTCCCAGCTGCCCACTGCACTGAGGCTCGGTAACACGGTCACCACCGATAAATCCATGATTATCGAAAACTTCAACAAGCATTTCTCAACGGCTGGCCATGCCTTCCGCCTGGATACTCCAACCTCAGCCAACAGCTCCGCCCCCCCCCCCAGCTACTCGCCCAAACATCTCCAGGTTCTCCTTTACCCAAATCCAGATAGCAGATGTTCTGAAAGAGCTGCAAAACCTGGACCCGTACAAATCAGTTGGGCTTGACAATCTGGACCCTCTATTTCTGAAACTATCTGCCGCCATTGTCGCAAACCCTATTACCAGCCTGTTCAACCTCTCTTTCATATCGTCTGAGATCCCCAAGGATTGGAAAGCTGCCCACAGTCATCCCCTTCTTCAAAGGGGGAGACACCCTGGACCCAAACTGTTACAGACCTATATCCATCCTGCCCTGCCTATCTAAGGACTTCGAAAGCCAAGTCAACAAACAGGTCACTGACCATCTCGAATCCCACCCTACCTTCTCCGCTGTGCAATCTGGTTTCCGAGCCGGTCACGGGTGCACTTCAGCCACGCTCAAGGTACTAAACTATATCATAACCGCCATCGATAAAAGACAATACTGTGCAGCCGTCTTCATCGACCTTGCCAAGGCTTTCGACTCTGTCAATCACCATATTCTTATCGGCAGACTCAGTAGCCTCGCTTTTTCTGATGACTGCCGTGCCTGGTTCACCAACTACTTTGCAGACAGAGTTCAGTGTGTCAAATCGGAGGGCATGCTGTCCGGTCCTCTGGCAGTCTCTATGGGAGTGCCACAGGGTTCAATTCTCGGGCCGACTCTTTTCTCTGTATATATCAATATGTTGCTCTTGCTGCGGGCGATTCCCTGATCCACCTCTACGCAGACGACACCATTCTATATACTTCCGTCCCGTCCTTGGACACTGTGCTATCTAACCTGAAAACGAGCTTCAATGCCATACAACACTCTTTCCGTGGCCTCCAACTGTTCTTAAACGCTAGTAAAACCAAATGCATGCTTTTCAACCGTTCGCTGCCTGCACCCGCACGCCTGACTAGCATCACCACCCTGGATGGTTCCGACCTTGAATATGTGGACATCTATAAGTACCTAGGTGTCTGGCTAGACTGTAAACTCTCCTTCCAGACTCATATCAAACATCTCCAATTGAAAATCAAATCTAGAGTCGGCTTTCTATTCCGCAACAAAGCCTCCTTCACTCACGTCGCCAAACTTACCCTAGTAAAACTGACTATCCCACCGATCCTCGACTTCGGTGATGTCATCTACAAAATAGCTTCCAACACTCTACACAGCAAACTGGATGCAGTTTATCACAGTGCCATCCGTTTTGTCACTAAAGCACCTTATACCACCCACCACTGCGACCTGTATGCTCTAGTCGGCTGACCCTCGCTACATATTCGTCGCCAGACCCACTGGCTCCAGGTCATCTACAAGTACATGCTAGGTAAAGCTCCGCCTTATATCAGTTCACTGGTCACGATGGCAACACCCACCCGTAGCACGCGCTCCAGCAGGTATATCTCACTGATCATCCCTAAAGCCAACACCTCATTTGGCCGCCTTTTGTTCCAGTTCTCTGCTGCCTGTGACTGAAACGAATTGCAAAAATCGCTGAAGTTGGAGACTTTTATCTCCCTCACCAACTTCAAACATCTGCTATCTGAGCAGCTAACCGATCGCTGCAGCTGTACATAGTCTATCGGTAAATAGCCCACCCAATTTTTACCTACCTCATCCCCATACTGTTTTTATTTAATTACTTTTCTGCTCTTTTGCACACCAATATCTCTACCTGTACATGACCATCTGATCATTTATCACTCCTCATGCCTTTTGCACACAATGTGTATATAGACGCTCTTTTTTTCTGTGTTATTGACTTGTTAATTGTTTACTCCATGTGTAACTCTGTGTTGTCTGTTCACACTACTATGCTTTATCTTGGCCAGGTCGCAGTTGCAAATGAGAACTTGTTCTCAACTAGCCTACCTGGTTAAATAAAAAAAAATAAAAAACAGATGTTTGTGCCTGATAAGTTATCAATGAGTGATACTACTAGAATCACACAGATTAAATGACATAACACACATTCTGTGATCTCCAACTATTGCTCAGTTCCAGTGAATTTAAACGTGTGCGTGTTAACTGGAAGCTGCACGTCCCTAACATGTCCTCACACTGGACGGACCTGAATTAAAGTGTGTTGATGCTTTTCTTGGCCAGGTCACCATTGCAAATGAGAATCAGCTCTCATTATCAATCAAATCAAATCCATTTATATAGCCCTTCGTACATCAGCTGATATCTCAAAGTGCTGCACAGAAACCCAGCCTAAAACCCCAAACAGCAAGCAATGCAGGTGTTGAAGCACGTTGGCTAGGAAAAACTCCCTAGAAAGGTCAAAACCTAGGAAGAAACCCAGAGAGGAACCAGGCTATGAGGGGTGGCCAGTCCTCTTCTGGCTGTGCCGGGTGGAGATTATAACAGAACATGGCCAAGATGTTCAAATATTCATAAATGACCAGCATGGTCAAATAATAGGTCTGGGACAGGTAGCACGTCCAGTGAACAGGTCAGGGTTCCATAGCCGCAACCAGATCTCTAAAAAACACCCTTAACTAATATCTCTCATAAGTGACTGTCAGAGGGGCAAGCCAGCCATCCACATACAGTAAATACATTTACATTTGATACCTTCCAAAGAAAATGTTGTTTTTTTTGTCTCGACCTCTCAACTTTCACACACTTTTTTTGATGTGATGCCTAGATTGTGGTTGATGAACAAACTGTCATCAACCACAATCCACAAAGCTTGAATTACATATGGTTGAACCACAGCAATGGGAATAAGTTGACATAAGCAGTTAGTTTGACAAATGCAATTTAGTCTAACAAAGAAAAAGATCAGCAGTTGTGCACAACATCCATTTTTGAACACAACTGAGGTAATATTTTTCTGAGATTGTGTAGTCAGTTGTGTGATTATCAATCTGTTCATAAATAAATTGTCCGTATGACTCCACAGGCTGGGACGGGACATATTCTGTAATTAGTTCCTCTCCAGCAAGTTTTACAGAAGCTTTGAGGTGAAGAGGTAGAGGTTTTCCAAGAGTTTTGAGGGAGCCAGGTATTTTTTTCTCCTTTCAGTCTCTTGCCTGCAAGCTTTGTAAGGAATATACCGAACTCTGACTCTGACTAAAACACTAAGACGTTCGGGAATGTCTCACCAAAAAGGAAAATCTGGCAAATTTGTTGTGGAACACACTGCATCCCATGGAAAAGAGATTTCAAACTCCCATTGTTACCCTCAAATGTAAAAGATGACGTTGCCCATAGAGACCCCCAGTTCAGTACACTGTCAGTAAGGTGGATTAACTGATGACAATTGAAAGAAAAATGTTCTTGTCTATATAATTCTTCTTCTTGACAAAGAGGACTAAAGAAATGTGAGCTAATCTAAGGTTACGCTGTGAAAAAAAGATCCTTGAAACAAAATATGCATGTTGAATGTAAGTAGGATTTTTTGGGGTAGAAATGGAGCCATAAGGATGCTAGGCAGAAAGGTGATTGAATAAAACAAGAAAAGCACAACACTCCGATGCTTTCCAACATGTTATAATATGCAGTGATCGCAGTATTCTTGTGATTCCCTTTGGTGGCTTGAGATTTAGCAGTCGAGAGTCTAATTCTGTAATTTGTCAACCTATGTACCATGGATTCAAACATTGTCCAACCAAAGAGACAGAAGTTGTAGAGATGCCGAGGAGAACAGAATGCATGTAGTCAAGCACAAAACCAAACACAATGTTGAACAATGGAAGCAAAAACAGTGTTAACAACCCCTTTACACCATTTTGCAGAATGTCGAGTAGCGTGAATGCATTATCCTCAAATTGATTGTGTGATCTTTTTTACAGTTGTTGACTGTAAGGATAGGATCTTACATATCCTCTGCCTTAGGGGACAACTTTACTGGGGTGCAAGCACCAGCCATGACCATATTCACCGTTGAATTTCTTACAGTAACACAGGATTGGCCGGGCAATTGCATCTGAGGAACAAATCAAAGAGAAGACCTTTGTCCTTTTCAGAATCCCACTCTTATCTATCCAAAGTAATGGGTTGTGGGCTAAATTCCAACATTCATCAGTAAAAGGTTTTAAAAAGCTATCCATTCTGAGTTTTCCTGGGCCAAACGAAAGTCCTGCCATCATCACATTTTCTTTCCAATGTATGTAAGGCAGTTCATTTATGGTAAATTGAAGGGGACAAACAGAGTAATTTGAGGAGTTAAAAATGGGTACTCCATCACAGCTCCAGGTTAATGTTAAATCATCAGCAGATAGGCTCTTCTCTTTCAGTAATGTGGAACATCTTTCCATCCATGACATCCTCGATTTCATATTCTTCTTCCTTCACTGTATTCCTCAAAATATATATTCCATGGTTCTCCAGCGTATCTCACAGAAGGTCCCTGAAGGGTATTGACAAAAATAAAAGTTTTGTTTCTCTGATGGACGTTCCACAATGTGAGCAATTTGTGTCTTCTGGTTGCTTTCCTAAGAAATTTTGGCATTCATAACAAAATAATTGAGAGACAGCTGTCAGGGCTGGATTACCCAAAAACATTTTAACAAGATATGTATATGTTGGAACCAAGTTGGGGACAAGCAAATTCAGCAAGGCAGGTAGGTCTTTCAGGGCAGTTCCAGTCAGGTGATGACCCAGAACAAAGAGCATTATTGCTATAAGGCATTGCCCCTTTAATACTGATGCCCCAGTGTAAATCCTTCCTTCGTTCTGAAAATAGTTAGATGAAAGGTATATTTAGACATTTGTTTTAGCCAGAAGGAAATGTATAATAAATCTGCAAATGTAGAACAGACTGAACAGACTGCTAAGGCCTGAGCGTTGTGTGTGTTTGTGCACAGACACTAACCATCTCAGGGGCATCATCAAGGTCTAAATCATCAGAGCCAGGTTGATTGGGGTGTGCCAGGGGGTCCTAAATTAGGTATACATGGAAAAAACCAACACAGAACATTATCTAACTAAAGTATTTGGTAGAATACATAACACTGACTTCACAAAGGTGAGGCTAAGAAACTGAATGTATATGTGACTGTGAGTGAGTGAGTGAGTGAGTGAGTGAGTGAGTGAGTGAGTGAGTGAGTGAGTGAGTGAGTGTATGTTTGATGATGTCCCCACATGTATAAACAACTTGACAAATTGGACCTCATGGGGACATTTGACAGGTCCCCATGAGGGGAATTGTGATTTTTGGCTCAGGGGTTAAGTTTAGGGGAAAATGTACAATTGGGCATGGTGTTAGAAATGGGGTTACTATTATGTTAGGCATTACGGGTTAAGTTTAGAGTTAGGCATTAGGGCCAGGTGAATTTTAGTCTTAATGTTTAGGTTATTGAGGTTAAGATTATGGTTAGGGTTAAGAAAGGGTGTGGTTAATAAATCTTCTTTGGGATATGGGGTGGTATTTTGACATCCGGATGAAAAGCGTGCACAACGTAAACTGCCTGCTACTCAGGCCAGACAATAGGATATGCATATAATTGGTAGAGTTGGATGGAAAACACTCCGAAGTTTCTAAAACTGTTAAAATCATGTCTGTGAGTAAAACAGAACTGATATGGCAGGCGAAACCCTGAGAACAAACCATAAAAAATATAAAGAATTCAGCATACCACTGATTTCAATGGCTGACACATTTATAATAGGGTGAAATCGTCCCCGAGTTTCAGGCTGTTTTTTTTTAAACGAGGGAGAAGTTGAAGTTTTTCTAAGTGGCTCCCATTTTGGCTGTAATGCTTCCAAGCGCATGGCTGAGACAGCACGTTCTTTTTGTTTATCTCCGGTAAAGACAATAATGATTCTCCGTCTTAAATTGTATTGTTTATTTGCGTATAAAGGTACATAATGTTTGATTATAAACGTTGATTGACTTGTTTGGATAAGTTTATTGGTAACGTTTGGGATTCATTTTGTATGCATTTTGAAGGAGGGAAAACGAGTGGATTATTGACTGAAGCGCACCAGCTAAACTGAGTTTTTATTAATATAAAGAATAACATTATCGAACAAAAGGACCATTTGTAATTTACCTGGGACCTTTTGGAGTGCCAACAAAAGGAAATCTTCAAAGGTAAGGCATATATTATATCGCTATTTCTGACTTTCGTGTCGCAACCCCCTGGTTGGAAAAAATGTGTTAATGCATTTGTGTGCTGGGCGCTGTCCTCAGAAAATCGCATGGTTTGCTTTTGCCGTAAAGCCTTTTTGAAATCTGACAACTTGGCT
Organism: Oncorhynchus masou masou; assembly: GCF_036934945.1. Taxonomy (NCBI): domain Eukaryota; kingdom Metazoa; phylum Chordata; class Actinopteri; order Salmoniformes; family Salmonidae; genus Oncorhynchus; species Oncorhynchus masou. Next base: position 24,605,568 of record NC_088241.1, on the reverse strand, counting down.
GGGTTAACAACAAGTTCAGCTTTATTTTGATGTGTTGCACTTGTGATTTCATGAAAGTTTAATATTTCAGGTAATTTAATTTGAATTTGGCGCTCGGCCATTTCACCGGATGTTGGCCAGGTGGGACGCTACCGTACCACCTATCCCAAAGTAGTTTTAGGGTTAGGATTACATTTAGGCCTAGGGAACATGTTTTGTGGGGTCAAGTTTAGGCCTCAAGTCCCCACAAGGATAGAAAAACAAACATGTGTGTCTGGGGGGGGAGTCTGTGTGTACCTGACACACAATTAAATCCTCATTAAGCTCTAAATAATCTGAGCCATGTTGATTGAGGTTTGTAACTAGATAGTGAATACAAACACTGACAATGTACCATCTAGCTATCAAGTTAACCAGCTACTGTATCTAGCCAGCAGATATACAGCTAGTGTATACATACCAGTAACAGCATAGCATAAGCAGTTGAAAACCCCAAGCAGTAATATGGTTGTAGCTAAATCTAGTTTTCTAGAGCTCACACCTAGCTAAGGCAATATAACAACAACAATACCTTAATATTCCTGCTTGACCTGGTCTGTCTTGGAAAATGGAAGTTTTCATCACGCATCCATTTTTATATGGTCCCATTATCACTCAGACTGGAGGCATTTCTTACAAGGGTAAGCAAATTAGCTAATTGTTGAAAACTGCTCGCATCATGTCAACTGCTAATGAAACTGATTCCATAGCTATCTATAAAAAAAACTTTGCGGCAAAGCATAAAAGGCGCCAAGCTCTACGAAACTAAATTGAGCGCATTGGGCGAAAGTTAAAAAACAGTGTGAGCAAATGAAATAACAGTTTACTCTCAGTTTGCACTTTGCAGCACAAGCAAAATATCATCAAACATGTATGCACGTGTGGATTTTTTTTAAAGGAAGGACATCTGGAAATTGTTCCAGATTAAAACATTGAAGAGTTAGATGGGACGTGCAACAATTTGAAAGAATGTACTGTTAATTGGCAGCGCATGGGGAACAGATATCCCACCTATAAAACAATAACAACTAATGTGGCTAACGTTAGCTAGCTAAGGAGCTAGTTATATCACTTTGGTTCACTAGTATGTGTAGGTAGCACTGGCTAGTTATCTGTTCAGCAGGCCGATCCACCTGCTACCTAGCTGCTGGTTATCAACGAAAGCTCCCTAACAGGTACTAAATCAAATAAAATCTAATTTTATTGGTCACATACACATGGTTAGCAGATGTTAATGTGAGTGTAGCGAAATGCTTGTGCTTCTAGTTCCAACAGTGCAGTAATATATAACATGTAATTTAACAATTCCCCAAAAACTACCTAATACACACAAATCTAAAGGGGTGAATGAGAATATGTACAGTTGAAGTCGGAGATTTACATACACTTAGGTTGGAGTCATTAAAACTTGTTTTTCAACCACTCCACAAATGTCTTGTCAACAAACTATAGTTTTGGCAAGTCCGTTAGGATATCTATTTTGTGCATAACACAATTTTTCCAACAATTGTTTATAGGCAAATTATTTCACTTATAATTCACTGCATCACAATTCAGGTGGGTCAGAAGTTTACATACACTAAGTTAACTGTGCCTTTAAACAGCTTGGAAAATTCCAGAAAATTATGTCATGTCCAACCGTCCAAACGCCTGAAGGTACCATGTTCATCTGTACAAACAATAGTACGCAAGTATAAACACCACGGGACCACGCAGCCATCATACAGCTCAGAAAGGAGACGTGTTCTGTCTCCTAGAGATGAACGTACTTTGGTGTGAAATCAATCCAGGAACAACAGCAAAGGACCTTGTGAAGAAGCTGGAGGAATAAGGTACAAAAGTATATTTTTCCAAAGTAAAATGAGTCCTATATCGACATAACCTGAAAGGCCACTCAGCAAGAAAGAAGCCACTGCTCCAAAACCGGCATAAAAAAGCCAGACTACGGTTTGCAACTGCATATGGTGACAAAGATTGTACTTTTTGGAGAAATGTCCTCTGGTCTGATGAAACAAAAATAGAACTGTTTGGCCATAATGACCATTATTGTGTTTGGAGGAAAAAGTGGGAGGCTTGCAAGCCGAAGAACACCATCCCAACCGTGAAGCACGAGGGTGGCAGCATAATGTTGTGGGGGTGCTGCAGGAGAGACTGCTGCAGGAGAGTCTGGTGCACTTCACAAAATAGATGGCATCATGAGGAAGGAAAATTATGTGGATATATTAAAGCAACATCTCCAGACATCAGTCAGGAAGTTAAAGCTTGGTCGCAAATGGGTCTTCCAAATGGACATTGTCCCCAAGCATTGGAAAATGGCTGAAGGACCACTAAGTCAAGTTATTGGAGTGGTCATGACAAAGCCCTGACCTCAATCCAATAGATAATTTGTGGGCAGAACTGCAAAAGTGTGTGTGAGCAAGGAGGCCTACACACCTGACTCAGTTACACCAGCTCTGTCAGGAGGAATGGGCCAAAATTCACCCAACTTATTGTGGGAAGCTTATGGAAGGCTACCTGAAGTGTTTGACCCAAGTTAAACATTTTAATGGCAATGCTACCAAATACTAATTGAGTGTATGTAAACTTCTGACTCACTGGGAATGTGATGAAAGAAATAAAGCTGAAATAAATCATTCTCTCTACTATTATTCTGATATTTCACATTCTTAAAAGAAAGTGGTGATCCTAACCGACTTAAGACAGGGAATTTTTACTAGGATTACATGTCAGAATTTGTGAAAAACTGAGTTTAAATGTATGTAAATGTATTAAATGTATGTAAGGTGTATGTAAACTTCCGACTGAGCGATGGCCGAGCAGCATAGGCATGGTGCAGTAGATGACATGAAATGCATTATATACTGTACATGTGAGTAATGTAAGATATGTAAACATTATTAAAGTGCCATTATTTAAAGTGGCATTGTTTAAAGTGGCTAGCGATCCATTGGTTAAAGTGTCCAGTGATTGAAGTCGGAAGTTTGAGTGACCTCACCTCCTCCCTGTAGACTGTCGCGTTGTTGTTGGAGATCAAGCCCACCACTGTTGTGTCGTCTGCATACTTGATGATTGAGTTGGAGGCGTGCATGGCCACGCAGTCGTGGGAGATCAGGGAGTACAGGAGAGGGCTGAGCACACACCCTTGTGGGGCCCCAGTGTTGAGGGTCAGCGAAGTGGAGATGTTGTTTCCTACCTTCACCACCTGGGGGTGGCCCATCATTAAGTCCAGGACCCAATTGCTCAGGGACTAGCTATATCTTTGTGCAAAACCTGTAATTTCCTGACTGTAGCTTTTTTGCTCTACCAGAGTGTATCACAGAAGAAGAAGACGGCCGAGTATGAAAAACACCATCATGCGGAAACTAATGACCAGTGTATCATGTCAAATAAGTTCCAAACACTATGTAGCATTAGTTGTACAATTTAAGTTGATGCATTAATGGTGAATGTAACCCTGTCTCACCTGCTTAATGTACTACTCACTAATATTAGCATAACACTTTGTGTTATAAAAATCTGAGTTCTCTTCAACACAACCAAATACCTTTAAAAAATATTTCTGTGGTTAATAATTATGTCTGAAACACCTCCAAACATTGAGACTAAAAACACCACAAATAGTTTCAATTGGTGAATTTGTCTTTAACAAATATGTCCCGTATTCATGTCTAAATTTGTAACTTTGTCCTTCCAGGCCAGAACTCAGTGACACGGAGATTGAGAGTAGGAAAGATGATTAGAAGTTGGAAGGAGGTGGTTGAATGAATCTGTATTCACTTTCTCTAACTGTCTGTCATATTGTGTGTTCCTAGACATCATGGCTAGTGGATCCACACCCATCTCCAAAACTCACAATGGTGAGAGATGAAAAACAGTTTCTAACGGTGTGTGTTTGGTTTAAAACCTCTCTAGGCTTGGGGCGGTATTTTCAAGTCCGGATGAAAAGTGTGCCCAAAGTAAACTGCCTGCAACTCAGGCCCAGAAGCTAGGATATGCATATTATTAGTAGATTTGGAGTTTCTAAAACTATTTGAATGATTTTCTGTGAGAATAACAAAGTATAACAGAGCTTATTTGGCAGGCAAAACCCAGAGGACAAACCATCCAGGAAAAAAATACATTTGAAGTCACTCTCTTTTCAATGAGTTTTCTATGTGAATCTAGATTTCTTAGGCACTTGCTTGCAGTTCCTATTGCTTCCACTAGATGTCAGTCCAGTGGAAACAGTCTTTAGAAATTGGTTGATGTTTTTCCTTTGAGATATGAAGAAATAGGGCTGTTAAGAACGAGAACCGGTGTTTTCTGGATCAAACGTGCCAAATAAATTGACATTTTGGAGATGTAAAGATGGAATTAATCAGAACAAAATGACCATTTGTGATGTTTATGGGACATATTGGAGTGCCAACAGAAGAAGTTCTCCAAAGGTAAGGTATGAATTATATTGTTATTTCTGAGTTTTGTGTCGTGCCTGGTGGGATGAAATATGATTGTCTGTGTTTGTTTGGTGTGGTGCTGTCCTCAGATAATCGCATGGTTTGCTTTCGCCGTAAAGCCTTTTTGAAATCTGACACCGTGGCTGGATTAACAAGAAGTTAAGCTTTATTTTGAACATATTTATTGCATGTGTATTTTCAAGAATGTTAAATATTTACAATTCTGTAGTTTGAATTTGGAGCCTTGCACTTTCACTGGATGTTGGTCAGGTGGGACGGTAGAGTCCCATCTAGCCTAGAGAGGTTTTTAAGCATGATTATCAGAATATGAGGAGTAGAGATTGAGAGTAAGAAATAGGATTAGAAATTGGAAGGAGGTGGTTGAATGAATCTGTATTCACTTTCTCTAACTGTCTGTCATACTATGTTCCCAGACATCATGGCTGGTGAATCCACACCCTTCCTCCAACCCCCAAAAGCAGCACCCCGAGACATAGCCGTCACAATCCTACCAGACAACGTGGTAGGGTGACTTCAAACCTTGAGCTGTAAAGCGGGGATGCAAACTAGTCACAATTTGAAAAGCAGGTGTATTAACATTGTAACAATACAGCAAGCAGAAAAATAATGTATGCATGTGCAGTTTTGCTTAATTTAACGTAAATGTTTTAATGCATATTGTAGTACAATGATAATTTGTTTTATTAACTTATAGAGCGCCATATAGGACTATGCAAAACATATTCACAAAACTATTTTATTCACAGAACTATTTATTGTTGACTACTAAAACTATCTATAGGAGTAGAGCAAACAAACATCTTGAGTCATGGCAGAAAGGACTACGAGAATGGTTTTATAATTCAAATACATTTACTTACTAAAAGTGGTGGTTCATCGGAAATACTTTTAACCTCATTAGAACATTTGCCTAGGCATTAGCCTTTACCAGAGACAGTTATTTGATTAGTTGGGTCAGTATTTAGACTTCTGAAAAAAAATCTAAATGCAACATTTACAATTTTTATCTAGAATGTATGAAAAACTGTATGTATTTATCCTCACTTTATGCAACAAATGTTGTCTCATCATTGTATTGCCCAAAAACAATATGTTTTGCTTTAAAACATGTTACAGAAATCAACCTACTAGAGCTATGCTTTCTTCCGTTTGTGTCATCTGGTTCTGACTCTGACCGAAGTCATGGCTCGGCGCGGATTAATCGAAAATTACTTCCTGGATTTGAATGAAAACATTACTGATATCGTTGGGAAATATAAGGCTAGGTAAATATTTGAGCAAAGTAATCTTATCGAGATTTTAACTACAAGGGATATTGCTGTGATTGGAGGCACCAGTGGTGTCTTTTGGAGGTATTTATGGTAAACCTTGACATTAAATGGGGTTTCTATGGGAGAGCTAATCTCAATAATGAGCGAGACTAAATATGTATCCAACCAACCAAAAAACTGTCTCGGGTGAAGGCTAATGCCTAGGAAAATGTTCTAGTGAGAAAAACATATTTTTTAATGAACTACCCCTTTACATAGTTGATGAAAACATTAAACAAGGTAATACAACCATTTACATTTCAAGATAATATTTTACGAACAAAGCATTTATCTAAACATGAATCTGAGAGGTAGGCAGAGAACATATGCTTGACTAAGTCCAAAACTCATATCTAATATACTGTAATTGGGGTAGAGAGAAAGAAGGGGAGAGTGACACAGTGAGAGAGACAGAGAGAGAAAGAAGGAGATAAGAGTTGTATAGTTACCACTAGTGCTGGGGGATAGGGCTACATCCATCATCAATGGCGATGACATGACAATGTCAAAAACAATGTTTTGTTAAATTTGTAGTCGACTCGAGAAATTCTGTTTTCAGAAACGTTTTACAATCACGGATAATGATGTTAATCATCTATTCATATTTGTGTTCTGCAAAGTCCTAATATCGGTAACAATTATGGTTTTGTCCGAATACCCGGCACACCCTATTAAAGACATACTAACAAGGCAAGGGGTTTTTAGAACCGGTGCACACAAACTGGAAGTCAGAGCAAATCCTAATATTAACATACAGTATTGATTTCGAATATACTTTTTTTAAATATTCCAATATCATACAAAAACAAAGTTTCTGTCCATCACAAAGGAAAGAATGAATACATTGTTGATAACTACTACAGTATTGTACAAAGACAAAAATGTTGTCAGCAGCTTCTAAAGGCCCAAAATCATGTGTAACAGGTTTATTTATTTTTCTGTCTTTTATTAAAGTTATTGTTTTATGATGTTTTACAGGTGCAACTGGCAGATGGTGTTAAACTCCAGGCGAACATTATCACTCGACTGAGCAAAGAACCATCAAAGTGTAACGGGTGTCGTTGTCGGATGAAGAGGAATCAGCGTGGTGAGTGTAAGTGTTCATGACATTTTATTGAAACTGAACACTAAACAAAAATAACAAAGTAACAAAGTGACTAACCGAAAACCGAAACAGTCCTGTCAGGTGCAAAACACTAAAAAGAAAACAACTACCCACAAAAACCATGTGGGAAAAAGTTACTTAAGTATGGTTCCCAATCAAAGACAACGATAGACAGCTGTCCCTGATTGGGAACCATACCCGGCAAAAACAAAGAAATACAAAAACATAGAAAAAAGAACATGGAATGCTCACCCAAATCACACCCTGACCAAACCAAAATAGAGACATAAAAAGCTCTCTAAGGTCAGGGTGTGACACAAAGTGCATTTCTGGGCTCAATACAGCTCTTTTTCCCAGAGAGGTGATGGCCATCTCTTCATTGACAGGAAAAAACACATTCCGGGACCAGGAGGTAAAGAAACAGCTGTGCCCAACCAAAGTGTTTGCCATTCAAAGTAAGTTGCTTAGTTATTTTTTACTATAAATACTGTAAAACAACATGTAGAATTATGAAAGACTTTTACTTGAAAATACAGCAGACCTACTAGTACTGGAAATGGCCAAAAAGGGGTTTTGTAGTTTATTTTATTATTTATTACAAGAGTGTGAATGTGTGTGTGTAACCTGATGTCAGGTCTATTAGTTTGTGCCAAGACTGTTGATTAATTTGGGTTAGGCAGGCTATTCTGTACTCAAAGCAAATTTGTTAAAACACTTTTCTTTTTCTCCACAGCCTTTTTAATTAGGCAAAACCAGATGGGGAGAAGGTTGTCTTAAAAACAATTAGATCGAAGCTCAACAATGAGTCGAAATTGCTTAAGAAGTCCAAGATTTAGGTTTAAAACTGCTATTTTTTACTTAAAGGGAGTAACTTGGAGGCTAAGGCCTAACTTTTTGATTTGTTAAGTAAGTGAAAATGTATTAAATTGATAATTTTTCAAAAACGATGTCTTTGTATCTATATTACTTATTGTTATAGTATAACTATAAGAATATGTTATAGTATTCCCTTAAGATTACTATAGTCATTCTATAAGAGTTTCTGTGATATCTCTATAATATTATTCTATGGTAATCTTATAGGATCACTAAAATAATGCTATAGTTATTGCTATAATTTTACTATAAGACTGCTATAGTTAACCAAATAGGCCGTTTTGAAGACACTCACTCCGTAGCTTACCATGCTTTTCTGACCAACTCGACATACTTCACACCAATATCAGCCTACTCCTTCTTACCTACTCCTGTCTCTCTGTCTTCTTCTAGGTTCAAAACTATATGGCTGTAGTCCGGTGCTTCATTGACATTGTCAAAAGAAACACACTCGCACACAGTCATCCGGTGCAGCCAGGCAGTCAAACGACTCAACGTTCAACAGTCTTCAATCTACAGTACCAGTCGAAAGAATGGACACACCTACTCATTCAAGGGTTTTATTTATTTTTGCTATTTTCTACGTTGTAGAATAATAGTGAAGACATCAAATCTATGATATAACACATGGAATCATGTGGCAACCAAAAAAGTAATAAATAAATCAAAATATATTTTATATTTGAGATTCTTCAAAGTAGCCACCCTTTGCCTTGATGACAGCTTTGCACACTTTTGGAATTATTTCAACCAGCTTCATGAGGTAGTCACCTGTAGGGCATTTCAGCATATCAGCTGTGTTGTGACAAGGTAGGGGCGGTATATAGAAGATAGCCTTATTTGGTAAAAGACCAAGTCCATATTATGTCAAGAACAGCTCAAGCAAGCAAAGAGAAACAACAGTCCATCATTACTTTAAATCATGAAGGTCAGTCATTCAGGAAGATTTCAAGAACTTTCAATATTTTCTTCAAGTGCAGTCACGAAAACCATCACGCGCTATGATGAAACTGGCTCTCATTAGGACCGCCACAGGGAAGGAAGACCCAGAGTTGACTCTGCCGCAGAGGATAAGTTCATCAGAGTTACCAGCCTCAGAAATTGCAGCCCAAATAAATGAGTTCAAGTAACAGAGACATCTCAGCAGACACATCTCAGCATCAACTGTTCAGAGGAGACTGCGTGAATTCCTTTTATTTTTTATTTCAGTTCTTCATGGTCGAATTGCTGCAAATAAACCACTAGTAAAGAACACCAATGAGAAGAAGACAATTGCTTTGACTAAGAAACACAATCAGTGGACATTAGACTGGTGGAAATCTGTCCGTTGGTCTGATGAGTCCAAATTTGAGATTTTTGGTTCCAACCGTCATGACTTTGTGAGACGCAGAGTAGGTGATATTGTTCACCTACTCTGCGTCTCACAAAGACATGACGGTTGGAACCAAAAATCTCAAATTTGGACTCATCAGACCAAAGGACAGATTTCCACCGGTGGTTCCCACTATGAAGCATGGAGTAGGAGGTGTGATGGTGTGGGGATGCTTTGCTGGTGACACTGTCTGTGTCACAGCATTCGGCAGCGATACGCCATCCCATCTGGTTTGCTCTTAGTGGGACATTTGTTTTTCAACAGGACAATAACCCAACGCACCTCCAGGTTGTGTAAGGTCTATTTGACCAAGATGGAGAGTGATGGAGTGCTGCGTAGAGATGACCTGGTCTCCACAATTACCTGACGTCAACCCAATTGAGATGGTTTGGGATGAGTTGGACCGCAGAGTGAAGAAAAAACAGCCAACAAGTGGTCAGCATACGTGGGAAACATGGCCTTGAACCTTTTGAAAGAATCCATGTGTCCTGGCTAAATTCCCAATCTGGCCTTCATACCATCATGGCCATCTAATCATCTCCAGTTAACAATTGTCTCATTCATCCCCCTCCTCTCCCCTGTAACTATTCTCCGGGTCGTTGCTGTAAATGAGAATGTCTTCTCAGTCAACTTACCTGGTAATATAAGGGTTAAATAAATCAAATATAATACATGTTACACAGAACAAAAATATACCCAAATTATCTAACCTGGACTTTTTAAGGTAATAGATTGAACATCATTTTGACAGATGATGAGTTAATTAGAGTTGTTACATAACCTCATAGCATTTACCAATATGTAGTAGCATGCTGTAGCTGTGCATCTAGAGAATTATCCTGATATTTTCTTAGACGGCAGTAATACAGCAAAGAACATAAGACAACGTTGTTCATTAATGATTATTTGTTTATATGCCTCTTGCTTGAGTCTCATCCCCTCTGTACAGACCAGCCATAACTAATTAGTCCCTGAATGCAAAGTTATGCTGAGGTAGGGTGGAGGAGGATGGGGGAAGGTAGGACATTGCAGATGTGGAATACACAGCATCTAAATTTGGCCTGACAGGTGACTGCATCCCTGCTGCACCCTGGCTCATTGGCGGGGTATTTGTTTTGGGATATCATTGGTGATATTTGACGACAAGTTTTCTTCCCTAATTGGGACAGAATATAAAGGAGCCATCACATTGTCACTGTTAATTATCACTGTGTGTTGTCGCTATGCCGTGTCTCAACACCGTTCTTCACCAGTACAGGGATGACGACAGATTGTGTCCCGACAGTCATTGTTCAGTCGGTTTAGAGAAGGGTAGAAAATAAGATTTCCAAATGAATTGTTGTGCGAGACTCTGCTGGCCCGATATCTTGCTTTTCACTTTAATGAATGTTGTTTGAGCGCAGGATGAATTGGATGACTTGGTAATGTGGTAGTGCAAAGACTAAATAGATTATTCTCTCTCAAACTCACCCACCCACACACACTCTCTCTCTTACTTTACCACCATTCCTCTCTCCAATACCATCTATTTCTATTTTATTCTATCTCTATTCATCTTCCCCTCCCTCTCTTCTCCCTCCCTCCTTCTGCTGATTGAAATTCATGCTGTGGGCGAGCTTCAGCCCTAGAGCCTCCAAGAGCCTGGTGTCTGGTGACCATACCGTCAGGCAGCAAAGGTAATGGGAGGAGGAGGGGGGAATAATGTGAAGACAAGTTCAAGAGAGGCTACCCTGCCTCTGAAACAAGAGGGTAATAATGAGTCACCTGCCAGAAGGCCAGTGGTTACGTGGAGTTGCCAAGGGTAGTAAGGGTACTAGGCGAGGCAATGTTAAAACTCCAATACCTCCTCAGACCTTCTACCTCAGTGGGCAGCGATGGAGTGAGCAAGGCAAAACAATTTACACACACACACACACACACAAATCCATTGCAAAAGACACGCCTGGGCAAATATTGTTTACTGATTTGGGGATTTGGGCTTAAGAGGGCAATGTTCAGCATTTCAATCTACACAGTAAACACTCATAATTGGATTGTGTGCATATGGGCTTTGATGTGTTTCAAACCTCGGGGGACAGCATATTATAAGGCCTAACTGATTTTCATACATATTAGCATGGGTTTAGGAAAATTAGCCGAAAACAAACCTCTCGTAGAGAGTTGTAATTATTTGTCTAATTGTGAGTTTAAGGTTTTACTTGGTGCACTGTACAACCCAGTTACAGTCCTTTATTTTTTTATTTCCACAATAGATGTGGTTGGTTGTCGACTGGTGGTTAACCAGAGAAGTGTAGGTCTAAGTGTCTTCCAGGGCCAATCCTGTGGAGGTGACATCGAATACCCCCGGCTAGCTACAAATTGGTCCCCAGAGGCGAGACAGAGGCCAGGGGGGCCAGAGTGAGGGGACCAGCTTCGACCCTCCTCGGCTGACACTGTATCCCCGAAGGGCTCAGCCAAGCTCAGGCAGGAATGTCGGTGAAATAAGCCCCCTAGCTATACCTCCACTTGGGATATGAATTGTGTTAACACAGTCCACCAATCACAGGCTTGAGGGAAAGAAGGGAAAGCAGTCTGAAGGTAAAACAATTTAACTCTTTTACTTTCTTTTTTTCTTCTCCTTCACAAAGATAATTACATTAGAAGTCAGTTTGGGCTATACTTTTGGACACACATTTATTTATCATTTATTTAACCAGGCAAGTTCATTAAGAACAAGTCAATTAAAGGGATACTTCAGGATTTTGGCAATGAAATCCTTTATCTATATACTTCCCTAGCGTCAGATGAACTCATGGATACCATTTCTATGTCTCTGCATCCAGCATGAAGGAAATTAGAGGTAGTTTGGCAAGCCAATGCTAACTAGCGTTAGCACAATGGTTGGACGTTTATGGTATCTACTTGCATGCTATCAGTTACTATAGACTTCCAGTCATTGTGCTAATGCTAGTTTGCAATTGTGCAAACACTAGTAAGAAACGTCCTTAAACTGCACACCGAGACATAAAAATGGTATACACAAGTGCATCTGACTGGGGAAGTAGATAAAGGCTTTCTTGCCAAAATCCTGAACTGTCTGTTGAAGAACATATGCTTATTAACACAGAGTAATGTAGGTACAGTCGATCTAACCTATGACAATGTAAATATGCTTTCTGATTATAAAGGAACAATAGTGTAGGCTGCCCTTGGTCCCTCCAAAGGTTGCACCATTACATTTGGCTACAGTACTTCCCCAGTGACACCCCGGCCAGGAGAAATGTGAGCTCCTTGGCTAAGTAAGCGTACACATCCTTGGTTTCACATCACCTTCAATTTGAATTCCATTACCTGCGGTGCCACTTTTCAAATAATGGTATTACTACTTCCCATCTACCTAAAGATTGTAACCTTCCACATTCAAAATACCTATTCAATTCATACTTTACAGCTTACTTGAATGCAACAAAAATTGACAAAAATGGTGGCAGGGTAGCCTAGTGGTTAGAGCGTTGGACTAGCAACCAAGAGGTTGCAAGTTGAAAACCCCGAGCTGACAAGGTACAAATCTGTCGTTCTGCCCCTGAACAGGCAGTTAACCCACTGTTCCTAGGCTGTCATTGAAAATAAGAATTTGTTCTTAACTGACTTGCCTAGTTAAATAAAGGTAAAATAAAAATAATTAATTACCAAAGTATGGGTCCAGGGTAAAGGTGAAAGTGCAATTACCGAATTAAATCAAGTTGCCATTTAGCTTGTCAGTCCTGACAGAAATAATTTGGGTGAATTATTAAATACCTCTACTGGTCTCCTTAACTTCAACGTCAGACATCCCCACACTGCACGAGTCAAAGCAAAGTATTTTTTCCCTTTAATGAAGCAAAATTATTAATCATGTTGTTTTTTTCTCACACTAGCTTGATAGTCTTCCAAAGACTAAAGTAACCCCAAAACAAGACTTTACTGTGACTCCTATTTGTATTTTTACTGACATGCTGTTACCAAATATATATTGCAAGAAGGGGGGCATCTGTCATTCATTTCATCTGAGGCAATTATGGATTTTTAAGTCTAATATTTCCAAATTGCAGATTGTTATCATGATTTTCTGTCCATTTAATTGAAAAATGCAATTACTGCATACTACCATAGGAAAGCAGTGCATGGTAACAAAAAAATGGGAGAAATTGTGTATATTTGGGAATTATTGTGCCCACCTATGATTACTCAGCTTTTCACTCATTCTTATCAATTTTAATATGAAAGTCAGGCCCCGTATTCACATTATTCATTATGAAATAAAAAGCCAAACTGATCCTAGTTCAGCTGAGACGCTTTGGCTGTGTTTAGACAGGCAGCCCAATTCTTATATTTTGTTCCACTAATTGTTATTTTGACCAATCAGATAAGCTCTGAAAAAGATCTTATGTGAAAAGAGCTGATGTGATTGGTCAAAAGACCAATTAGTGGAAAAAATATCAGAATTGGGCTACCTGTGTAAACACAGCCATAGTCTGTCATAATGATCATTTGATTATTTGTATCATTTTTTCCCATCTACCTATAGATTGTAACCTTCCACATTCAAAAGACCTATTCAATTCATTTACAGCTTACTTGAATGCAGCAAAAATGGACGGTTAAACCACATATATAGAACACTGTTAAATATTGATAGGTTAAACCACCACAATACTGCCGCTGAGCAGACATTTCTATCTAATCAGCTCGTGTAATAAATCAATTTGCCTAATGGTTGAGTAAATTAAATGTTTGGGTTTGGGTTCCATGGCAACCAGCTGTCCGTAATTAGTTAATCAAGGCAGGCAAGGGTTGAGGCTCAGAGTGGCTACATATGTCAAGAGGCTGTAAGGTACTTGAATCATTTGGTCATCAGGTAGTTTGTGTCCATTCCACAGAAACAATGCATCGAGCTCTGCCCATATATCTAAGGTAAAACTTGTGGCTCTTGAAAAATGTTTATCTTATTAGATCATGTATTTCTATTGAATTTCTTTCTCTTGCAGTGTCTTTTTGATTAGCTATGTCTTTGCTGGAGGTTCCTGGTGTGCTAACACGGCAAGAGGTACTGTGTGCGTGTCCTAAATGTTGTCGCTTAATGCCATATTTTGGCTTAAGATACATACACTAACACTTCTGTTTTGTTGCTGTCTTTTCACTTTAGCCCGAGCAGCTGCCCTGG